>NC_034590.1:156482432-156507760 GCF_900095145.1 Mus pahari | reverse complement strand
ATATATATATATATATATATATATATATATATATATGTTATATAGTTATATAGTTATATATAGTTATATATGCATATGTATGATGCATATATATATATATATATATATATATATATATATATGTATCATATATATGGCATATATGTGTCCCCCTCCTAAAACAGCCCCAACAAATCAAACATACTCCTCTTGAGCTACCAATAAATTAATGGAGATTTGACTTGTCCAACAAATATTTGTGTACTTAAAATGTACCTGGTACTTTCTAGGTACTGGGGAGACAGCAAAGTGTCTTGACCTCAGAATACCTATGTTCTATACAGACAATAAACAAAGAAAGAAGGATAAGCCAGAAGTCAGTATTATGGATAACTATTGAAACTCAGTAGCATCTCTCAGATAAATACCCTCCCTATCTTCAGCCAGGAGGGCAAATGCTCATTCAAGATGAAGATAGAAAGCATAAAGCAATGAAGCAGGTAGTTGTTCTCAACTCCTTCTTTGTTTGTTTGTTTGTTTTTGTTTTTCGAGACAGGGTTCCTCTGTATAGCCCTGGCTGTCCTAGAACTCACTCTGTAGACCAGGCTAGCCTCAAACTCAGAAATACACCTGTCTCTGCCTCCCAAGTGCTGGGATTAAAGGTGTGCCACCACTGCCCCCAGGTAGTTGTTCTCAAACACTAAGCAAGACCAGGAGAGCAGAGCTCCAGCCTGCTGCCTGCTGGGCTCTTGTTCCTCACTAGGCCTCCTCTATACCTTGACCCATAAGCTTCCCTAACTTACTTGGGAAGTTCTCTGAACCTGATGAGCCTTTTCTGCCTTTTTATCTTGAAAGATCTAGAACAGAAAGCAGCATGAGCAGTTACTCTGTGTCAGATACCACGTCCCACACTCGTTTGAGACCCATAACAACCCTAAGAGGCTGACGGATATGGCCTGATATTTTTACCAAATAAAGCTGAGTGAAGGAAAGCACAGACCATTCCATTTGTCTGTCAACTGATGGACACATAAAATATGGTCTGTCCATGAAACGGAGCACTATTCCGCCATAAGAGGGAAGTGTCTGCTCGCTCATGCCACAACCTGGGAAATATTATGCTAAGTGAGAGAAGCCAGGCGCAAAGAGTCACATTAGATAGATCATTTAGGTAAACTGGCCAAGACAGAGAACTCCATAGGACTAGAGGAAGAGGGGAAGTGACTACTCCTGGGTACAGAGTTTCTTTTTCTTTTTCGGAACCATCAAAATTCTCTGCAGTTAGGAAGTGGTGGTAGCTGCAAAACTTCATGCATATTCTGAAAGTCACTGACTTGTGCACTTTAAGTTTGAAAGTATGAAATGTGAATTACATATCATTTAAAAACGTTTATATGTATTTATTTTATGTGCATGAGTGTTTTGCCTATGTGTGTGTGTGTGTGTGTGTGTGTGTGTGTGTGTGTGTGTGTGTGTGTGTACCATGTGCACATCTGGTACTCTCAGAGGCCAGAAGAGGGCATCTGATTCCCTGGAACTGGAGCTGTGGCTGGTGATGAGCTACCATGTGGGCTCTGGAAACTGAATCCTGGTCTTCTGCCAAAGCTCTAAGCTCTCTCAACCACCGCTGAGCCAAGTCTCCAGCATCCCTCATACCATTTTAAACAAAAGACAAACCCGGTTAAGGTTCTGCAGGCAGAAGAGGATTGCACTGGGAACTCAACACCTAAAACTTCTTCTATTTGCAGCTGAAAACCATGGCAGTGGGCCCTGCTTGTAGCATCCTTGAGGCTGGAGGCCAGTGGTCCTGGTCTGTCTGTTGGTCTAACCATAGACCTGCCACATTAGAACTGGGTTTGTTTTTATTTTTGTTTTGTTTTGTTTGTTTGTTTTTAGCTTTCGTCAGAGCTAAGTCTTTTGCCACTCTGAGGCTCTTGCTGGAAACCACTTCAATCTTCCCTTCCCCCTCTCCCTCCGCTCCCCCCTCTCCCCTCCTCCTCCCCCCAATGCTACACTTCTCTAGACCTACAGACTTTTCTTATCCTGCTTCTCCCAGCTCCTGTCACCTGCTGGCCCCACCTCTCAAACTCTTTAGATGTAGCACCGGCTGTCCAGGGTAGCAGAGAGGACACTTTACCATGCTGGCCCAGGTGAAGGTTGGCAGAGGTCACAACAACCCACTGAGATTGTATGGCTGGCAAAATCCCACAGCCGAGGAGCGCCTTGGCTCTCTCCCACACTCCCAACCTTTCTGTTCTCTGAGTCAATCTTTACCCCAATCCAGTCTGCAAGGCTGGAATTCTGCAAGTCCAGTGTGCTTGCTGGTGCTTGTCCCAGGGGAGCTGGGATGGTCCCCTGCTTTGCTTGCACCTCAGTCTCTAGCTAGAAAGAGGAGACCAGAAGATCTGGATTTGGTGAGCTCAGCCCCCTCCCCCAACCCCCTTCTCCTCCCAGTACACCGTTCATTTGGTGCTCCGTCTGTGTTTCTGGAGCCCTTTTCTCTAGCCTTATGGAGTAGCCCTGTTCTGGGGAGTGGAGGGAGGGAGGGAGGGAGGGAGAGGAAGCAGCACTTAGGGGTCATCTGAGATGGTTCAGGTACCCCTGACCACAGCAGTGAGCATTCCATCAATCCTCACAGTTCTGTGATGCCACCTTTGTCATCCATCTTGAGCCAACCCAGGCACTGCTGGGAAGAAGGGACTGAACTCCAGCACTGTGCTTCCAGCTCCGGGACACAGGGTACTTCCTCCTGCTGAGCTTGACCCCTGCCTTGCACATGGGCTAGGTGAGTTTCAGACCCTGCTCTCTCTAGTCCTCTCGAGGCCACCTGGCAACCATGCCCCCTCAGTCCAACCTCCCTCTGGCTTGCAAAATAAAGAAGTACCTCCAATTAAAAGGGGTGGGGGAGCAGCTGCAACTGAGACTGGGAGAGGAGAAAGAGATGCTGGAGTCCCCAGAGGGAGTCCTCTTTGGATCTCACACAGCTTCCGTTGGGAGAGACCCCAGGGGCAGGGGTTGTCCTTCAGCTCAGGGGTGTGTGTGGTGACATAATTACTTTGTGTTTGTGGGAAATTTGGATGGGAAAGTTCAACAGTGAGCGCTGGGCAGGGGTGTGCCGATGATGTCCTGAATGTCTTTAAGGGGCAATTTTGTGAGTGTTTTCTTGAGTGAATATTTATTGTTTGTGAAGGGTCAGGCACTGGGTCACATCAGGATGGTATCGCCACAAGGGTGGCACTGGCAAGATGGTTGGAAGAGGAAGAGGGGGTTCTGAGTTGTTTCTGCAGCAGTCACCTGGGGAGGTGTGCTACAGTGAGTGTGTAAGCAAGTGGTGTGCGCATGTGTGCATGTGTGTGCATGAAGGAGTGCAGTGGTAATGTCAAGTCTGGTATCTATGGGAAAGGAGTCCTTTTTTTTCCCCCTAGTCTAAGTGTCAGGGAAATGGCCACATGTGGGCCTGAGGTGGGCCAGAGGGAGAAAGACCCATGCCTAACAGGAATTCTGCAGAGAAAGTGGGGTGGCTGAGAAACATGTAAAGGGAGGTGTAAGATGGCGAGGCCATTGTCATCACAGTCAGCAAGGTAGACTTGCTGTGGTGGCCTGTGGTAGGCGGTGGGTGGGTGGCAGTCTCTAGTACATACATTAGAAAGGAAGAGGGCAGAGTGCCTCAGCCATAATACAGTGATTCGTCCTTAGCTTTGGGGTGTGGGTTCCAGGCTCACCCCATAACCCCCCCAATCCTAAAATGAGAGACTATCAGCCTGTCAGAGAAGGGACACTGACCTGGCAGAGGACAAAGGGATGGGGGGTAGACAGGCACCTCACTGGTCATTGGGTCACATCCCAGTTGTCACCTGAGATTAGGTGACAGTTTTCTTTTCCTACTAGGCCTATCAAATCTGGGCAGGTAGGTGTTTTTGAGATAGTGTCTTTTCTCGGTACCCCATTCACCCTTGGGTAAATCAAACTAAAACCTCCCGCCTTTCTCTGACAAATTTCTTCCCAAGAGAACTGTGCAAAAATGCTTTGGATATCTGTGATTCTAAGTCTCCTCCCAGCATGCCAGAATGCCAGAAAGAATAGGGTTGTGTGTGGTCTGAGAAAATACTCAGGGCAGAACAGACTCCCTTGGCTCTGCTGTCCTTGGAGAGCCTTCTATTCAAGAGTTCAGCTTGCTACCATTGAATCCAGAAGGGCAATTCAGCCTAGAATCCAAGATCAATTCTCCCATTCTTAGCATCCACTCTATTGGCCCTGTAAGTCTGAAGGGTGTCTATGCAGCACGGCAGAGAGCATTTGGGGCCTGGACCCCAAGATAAGACATGAAAGAAGAGGAAGGATCCTTAGGGAGCACCAGCAAGGTCCTGGCACCCCACCCCCACCCCCAGGGTCAGCATCATCCCGATCTATTCCCTGGCAAAATTCTTTTGTGTACCTCAAGGGTGAAACTTCTCAGCAAGGATTAAGCAAGCTTTCACTGATTCACAACCCTACTCTGCTCTACACAGTCTTCAGATCTGAGGAAGACCGCTTGTGTGTCACAGCTGACCAGCTGAGGGGGGAGTGGATGGAGACATTTGCAGATCTGGGGAACCTGACTTGCTCAGGAGAGCAAGGTCCACTGTGTGGACAGGTCTAGTGGTCTGCAGACCACACCACAGGATTTGGAGGTTGGAAGCTGTGGCCAACTGCAGAGCTGAGTGTCTGTGCTTGAAGTAGAAAACTGGGAGCACTGGCCAGGACCCACCCACTGCAGCAGGAGAGGGCTGGAGGTTGGTACATCCAAGAAGCAGACTCCAGTATAAGAGCCAAGCTGCGATTTTTTTTTTTGAAATCAAAGCTGTTAGCTCCTTCTCCAGAAGAAAAGTACTGGGCTTGGTGAACGGGTAATGACTTAGCCCAGAAGCCTTAGCGGCTAGCAGCTGCTACTAGGAGTTGGTGGGGTGATGTGTTCCACAGCGTCTGACTGCGCAGGCAACCACAACATATACACAAATGGTGGAAACAGATCGGATTCAAACACCTGAAGCTTTGGAGATTCAGGTTGGCCCCCTACATGCAGACACACAGAGACCTTCTCTCACCCTCACACACAAGTGTCCAGGCCGTCCTCCCAGTGTGAACATCCCAGACCTCACAAAGATTATGGTGCTAGGCAGGCTAAGTTGAAATTCACAGTAGTTCTCCTACCTCAGCATCCCAAGTGCTGGGATGACAGACTTGAGATTCGTTTTGCTCTTGGTCCATACACGGGTGCTTGCAGATGCACTCCTCAGTTCAGACCAGAACAAAATTAAACTAAACCCCCTCTCCATCAACATCGCCCTGTGCGGGTCAGGGTCACTTCACTCGGGCACGCGGGACAGTGGACGCACAACGCACAATGCTTCACCCCTACAGACCTTCAGGTACCCGCAGTTGTATAGAGACCTTCCAACTAAGATTCTTATAAAACCAAAACAAGCAAGCACCCCCACCCTTCTTGTGCGGTCTCAGGCACAAATGGCCACGCTAAACGCAGATAACAATTCTTACTTTCCCAACTTTCGGGGAAGGCCAAGGTCACCCGGGAGAGTCAGGAGGAGGACTGAGGCGGAGCAAGCCGCAGGTGCCAGAAGCGGGGTTGGGGGAACGGAGAGGGAGGGGCCGAATCCATATGCATGGGCTCTGAGCACAAAGAACAGCTGTGGGGAGCCGGAGCCCCGCGGGCCCAGAGTTACAAGGAAGCGGAGGCCGCCTAGCTAATTGAATTAGGTCGGCCTGGCCCTGCCACCCGCGCGCCACCGGCGTCCGCTCTGCCACCCGTCCCCGTCCGCCGCAGGCGCTCATAGGGTACCGAGGGACCGATTGAGGGAAGGAGGCTCCGCCGCCTGAGCCCCCGCCCGAGGCAGCCTCTCCCCCCCAGAAATAATCCTATTGTCCCGTAGGCTGTGTGCAGCACTGGGTGTCCCGATCCCCAACTGGACTGCGACTCGGTGATTAATGGTACTGTGGCGAGGGAGATGACGCAGGGAGAGGCCTCAGGCCTCCTTGGCATACCCTTCCTTCTCTGGGGCTCTCTTTCGTACCAGGTTCGGTGTCCCTACCTAGGTCTCGGGAGAAGCAGGCGATTTACAGGAGTCTGGACCAGTGGGGTACCCTAATGAGTATTGCTTGTGCGAGCGTGCGGAGGGGTCGACGCCGTCAGCGGTCTGCTAGCGGTACAAGTTCTGTGTGTTCCTTTGAGAGATGTCCTAGGGACCTGGGAGAGGACCCCACTCAAGTAGAAGAGGGCGCAGATCGGAACACAAGATCCCAGGATCGGTAGAAAGCGAGGCCCCTTGGGCTCTCTGTGAAGGGATCTTGGAGAGGACCCTACTCAAGTAGAAGGGGGCTCCACACTAGCCCAACACCAAGAACCTGACCCTAAGCCCAGAAAGACTCTGAGGCCCAGAAAGTTTCTGCCTCTATTGGCAGAGACTTCTCCCAGCCTCTATGTCTCACCAGCAAGCAACTGACTGTGATCCCCACTTCTTCTTAGCCCTCTTTTTTTAAATTGGTGACAGAAACTCCCCCATTTGTCTGTCTGTCTCTCTGTCTGTCTTGTGGGTGAGATCCCAGAGCTCTCTAAACACAAGGAGTGGGGACCCCACCCCTACCCACCCCTGCCAGCCTGCCAAGATGTGATTGGGAAGTAATTCCTCTATTTTAGGTGGCCCAGCCCACTAGGGGCAGAGAGCATGTCTGTGTGTCTGTTCTGTCCCTAAACTCCAAATGCCTGTGTGCCGACCACAGTTCCTGTTTGTCCCCCACAAACCCTCACCTGCAAGTGCTCTTGATACTAGCAAGAGAAAGTCAGCCCCCTGGCTGGTGCCCCCCCCCGCCCCCACAAGAGCAGTGGAGAGAAGTATTACTCGGGTGGGATGGGTACAAAGTCACTGTAGAGACAGGAGGCTGGAGAAGATGATCTTTGAGAAGTGTCCTAGGCAGTTTGGAGAGGATTTAGGCAGGGTGGGAGATGGCTACCACCCAAGGTTCCCAAACTGCAGCAAGCGCTGAGGATCATCCCAGTGGCTAAAACTATTCCAAAAGCAGACCCTTGGCCCCTGCTTCCCACCACCATCCCCCTTACCGCCATTATGGCCCACTCCTCTCAGCTCTGTTGTATTTCCCATGCTTTGCAGCGAAGTTCAAATCCTCCTTCTCCCTTCCCTGTTCAATTCTGAAGTACACTCACCTCAGGGGAGAAGGAAATCTGGACCAGAGAAGGAAAACTCCAACCCTGTGCCCAACAGAAAAAGAAAAAAAAAGAAGAAGAAAAAGAAAGAAAGAAAGAAAGAAAGAAAGAAAGAAAGAAAGAAAGAAAGAAAGAAAGAAAGAAAGAAAGAAAACGTGAAATATCTGAAAGCTCTGCTCTGGTGTGCCAAGCAAGAACCAAAACCAGGAGTTAGGCAGTGTGGGAAAATGACCACTGCTTCTCCCGGCACCCTCAGACTGCTACCCAAGCTCTTAGGAAAGTTGAGAAGAAAGCCCTGGGCTGGCAGCCAGGAAGCAGGGCCACTCAGGAGCCCACCAGACACCAACTGCTCAGGCCAGGCCTGGCAAGCCTCTGGCCAGGTCTCCTCAGGTCACATGGTATTTCCCGGGATTTTTACTGCAGAGCCAAGATGAACAGTGACATCCCCCTTCTTCCCTTTCATAAATATTGCATCTTCCCAATGTAATTACAGGAGACTGAACGGCATGAGCATTTACTAAATAAGATTATGGGGTAATGCTAATGCAGTTTATGTCTGCGCTCTGACACCAGACAAACTCCCTATTAATAACCCTTCAATGAGGTGCAGGGCTCCAGTTGAAGAGCCCAAAGATCTAAGATTCACTCAAGTCCACACCATTACTGTCTCTTACCATGGGCTTGGAGGATCTGTGATCTCTCCCAGGACACCTGGGCATCTGGCTCTCCAGATCTCTTGATCCAGTCTAGACCCCTTCTAGGAAGCAGCCCCTTGAAAGAGAGAAGCTGTCCCTGTGTCTTCTATTTCTACGTCCTTCAGCCCTAGCTGGCACTCTCCTCTCTCCAGTCCCCACAGACTTAAACACACATCTCTCCCCTCTAGAAGGGAATACAGGGAAAACCTTTCTTGCTTTAGTAATTACATTTAGTAATCTTCACCACCCACAGAAGAGAAGCCAAAGCCTGTGCCCTGCCATTCAAGGCCCTTAACTTAGATTTTTGTGCCCTCATAGTACCAACCCCAATTGGGTGTCCACTAGCTATGATACATCTTACTGGACACTCACACCTTTCGCCTCTATTCCTTGCATGGGAAGCCCTCACAACCCCACTTCCACAAAATAGAAAATGCCTACTGCTTCGCAAGCCAGTTCAGAGTCTTGCCAACCTAACACTCTCCAGGGTCTTATTGCAGGTACTCAGCAGCACACGGGTTTTTAAAAGGACCTCTTTTGAGGGATCCTAGGTTTGAAGTTACAGGGGCATGAGTTGGAATCCCAGCCACTGCTTTTCATAAGTGCTAACGTGAGCAGATCGTGAACTCCTCGGGTCTGTGCTTGTCTGGTTTGTTAAAGAGCCATAGCATCAAGAACCAACGGGAAAAGGAAACACAAAGAGCTTCCTGCTCCACTGTGTGCCTCTCAGTATGACCATCTTTCTCATTATTGCACAGATGTCTATGCAAAACATTGGCCAACCCTACATGTCTGAGAGCCTTTGAGAATGAATGCAGAACAGCCCTCAGACATAGCAGGTGTCTTTCTTGACCCCCTAAAGCCCTCTGCTTGGAGCCTCTATAGAGCACCATGGCAAACAGGAGGCTGCAGAGAGAAGATACAGAGAGGACATCTGCAATTCTCCAGGTCTCATGTATTGCCCTGGCGAAGGCTGCTTGTTAATCCAACCCCACAGTCTTGTTGGCCTTCAATTAACAGACCTTCTCTGCCTAAGGACCCCTGCAATGAGGCACTAGGAAGGGACTGGGAGTGTGCAGTCTCAGCAAAAATTGCCCCCCTCCCAAGAGCTCCCCGCTCCTTTCCTCTGTGCTGCCCTCTGAAGTCAGCGAAACCTTCAAACCTTGGGAACCTTTGAGCAGCTTCTGGGAGAGGAAAAGAAAAAAAAAAAAAGATAATGAGGCAAAAGTGAGAGACACTGGCAAGAAAGCCAGGAGCCTCCCGGAGTCCAAAAGACCAATGTCAAACTCCCTTCCATCCAGAGAGATCATAGGATTGCTGGGACCACCTGAGACCACCATTACTGAATGGAAGGACATGGGATACTTTGCCCAATCCCTTGCTCTTGGAATTGGGGTGAGAATCCATCAGTCAGCATCTACTTACCCCCAACCCCTACCTACTGATCTCGTACTGGGCTGCAGCAGGTTCTGTTGACTGCCACACACCAATGAGAGTCTGTGAGTGTTTCTGGCTTGCATCCTTCTTAGTTACGAAACATCAGACCTGAATCTCTTTTGTATTTCTCTTTCCACTCCACCCCACCTGTCCAGTTCCTCTTCCAAGTCTTTTCTCGATGCTCCAGGTTTAGAAAACCTTTCTAAGCATCTTGTCATCCAATGTCTACATAGATGCACAAACATTTATACACAAACTTGCAGGGTCAGATACATGCCTCACTCCCAAAGTGAATACATAAACTCTTTTTTTTTTTACCTTATACATTTTTGTGGTACTAAGTATTGCATACTATAGGCATGTACTCTGTCAACTGGGCTACATCCCCAGCTCATGCAAATGTACATGTATATTATATATGTCTCCCACAAAAGCATATATTCAACAAGCACATGACCACACTAATGTGCATGTGTGTACAAAAGGATGTTCAGACACAAAAACACAACCAGTCAATGGCCAATCACAGTTTCTGAAGCCCGTGCTCTCAGCAGGACCCCAAGATTTGCTAACAATGGGGGAGTGGCTTTTCTTATGCTAGGTGGGAATACATAACATAATGTGTGCTCGGGGATTTGGAGCTTGTACAGTTGTGTGCTGGGATTGGGAAAAGCCACTCCCCAGCAGGTCCCTGAGCTATGAGTCAGTCATTCCACAGGACCCAAAGAAATAAGAAGCACAAAACTGAGCTGAGGGGGTGTGGTCTCTTTGTTGGAATCAGAACCTCCCCACCACCTGCTTTGGTAAACTAACTGAAGATCCTCTGGCAGGAAGTAGGATCACAGTGGGCAGGTACCAAAGGGGTGTAGACTTTGAGATGGGTAAAGGAGGGAGCTATTTGGGCTTCTCTCAAGGAGTGGCCCTCAGTTCTAGCAGATAAATGGAAATGTTAATGCTTTGTATGGCGATCGTATTTCTGATAAAGTCAGGCTGACTGCTGCCAGGAAAAGCAGCTGAGCTAAACTAAATGATTTTATCTTCACATTTGTGTGATTTAGGAGAAATTCACAAAGAGAAATGGAGTAAGGTAAAGAACAGAGCCCTAGGGCCCCGGAAAGGGTCCAAGTGTGGATGGAAAGACCAGAGGCGCTGATAATGAACGAACGAACGAACAGATTGAATTCTCCATCTACTTCTTCACAAGCTGTGTGGTCTTGGGCAACACACTTACCCTCTCTGAAACTTAGTTGTGACAGCTGTTCCTGGTTGTCAACTTGACTACTTCTGGAATGAACTACAATCCAGAAATGGAGGGCACACCTGTGATGCAGATCTTGAGGCTGGAAGACATGGGCTTCTGACCTGGATCTTGACATGGGATGACACTTTTGATATATATTTTGAGGCGTAGTGGCCATGAAAAACTTAGGCCCAGGCAAGGTAGTAAGTACATGCCTTTAAGGAGACAGCGGCTAGCAGGTCTCTGAGTTCAAGGCCAGCTTGGGACAAGCAAGTGCCAAATCCAGGCGTGGTGGTATACACCTTTATTCTGGCCATACCTTCTAATGCGGGTCTACAGAAGGACAGAGGAAGAAGGAAGGCCCTCTCTTCTTCGCCTGTTTACTCTTACTTCTGGAACCTTCTTCTTCCTCAGGGTTCCAGCTTATGCAGGAGACAGTTGGAACACCCAGCCCAGCGGGACTGAGCAACTACTGGATTCTTGAACGTCCCATTCCCAGCTGCCCATTGTTGGGTTAGTTGAACTGCAGTCTGTAAGTCATGCCAATAAATTCCCTGAATATACAGAGACATCCCATAAGTTCTATGACTCTGGAGAACCCTGACTAATACGTTGGTTTTCTCCTCTGTAACCTCTATCTAATGAAAAACATCAATTGACTTTGTATGATTGTGGTAAAGATTAAGAGATGAGGGAGCCGAGGAAATGGCTCAGTTGTCAAGAGAGCACTTGCTGTATCTCCAGTTCCAGGGACTCCATCGCCCTCTTCTGACCTCTGCAGGCACCAGGCATACATGTGGTGCAAATATGTGTAGGCATACACTCATACATAAAATAAAAATAAACCTTAAAAGAAAAGAGAGAGAGCTAAGAATATATAAAAGTGCTTAGCCCAGTGGCAAGCATGAATATATACAATAAAGAAGTAACTGTAAGGTGGGGGTAATGTCTGAAACCCAGGACTTCAGACTTTTTCTGTAACTTAGAGTTACAGAAGTGACACATCACATGTGCTGGGACACTGCCACTCAGGCCCTGTTCAATCACAGCAAGTGCTCTTGATTGCTGAGCCATCTCCCCTGTCCCCTCATCTCTTAATCTATCGTTTGATAGAGGAGAAAACCAACTATCAGAGAGGCTAAGTGTGTTAAATCTAAATATAAAGAAGCTTTAGATTTCCTTCCTTGGGACTGAGGCTGCCAGGATCAAGGCTGGACCCGGGAAAGAAAGGATGCTACAAGCTATACAGTATTCCCCCATCAGCAGTCAGGGGATACTGCCCAGAGGTTGAGTTGAATGTCAAAGTGTCCCAAGTTGGCAGCTACGTGACAGCTAGCAAAGTCCTCCACAGTGGCTTCCTCACCTTCAGAGTGGGAATCAGAGTAAAAGGACCTGTCCTTTGAACTTACCATAAAAGGGAAACAAGTTAACATTTGTAACCATTTGTAACGAGTACTTAGAATACCTGCCATGTAATAAGTGCTACAGGAATGAATGCTAGTGGTGGTGGCGCACGCCTTTAATCCCAGCACTCAGGAGGCAGAGGCAGGAGAATTTCTGAGTTCGAGGCCAGCCTGGTCTACAGAGTGAGTTCCAGGATAGCCAGGGCCACACAGGGAAATCCTGTCTCAAAAAAAAACCAAAACAAACAAAAAAGAAATCAGAAAACAGCCACCCGGTCTTGGTGCACATCTTTAATCCCAGCACTCAGGAGACAGAGGCAGGTAGATCTCTTTGAGTTCAAGGTCAGCCTGGGCTACAGAGTTCCAGAATAGCCGGCGCTGTACATACAAACCCTGTCTCAAAAAAACAAAAACCAAGCCAAACCAAACCAAAACCAGAGACCACAGAAGACAGCCAGGCTTGCACACAGGCGAGTGAGAGAGAATTGTTGAGTGAGAGAGAATTGTTCCTGAGCCATTCAACCATTCAAACAGGGATGAAGAGGGCAGGCAGCCTCTCTGGCTGCTAGAGGCTTGCTCTCAGGCTCTTTTTTGTCACCTCCCACGGGGGGCTTTGTTTGCCTTAGGAACAAACCACTCCTTTAGTCCGCAGGCTGCTTAGGGGTTTGTTAAGGGACCCACAGCATTCTTCCTGCAGCAGCTGCTGCTGGTGGTGGTGAATTGGTCCCATCCTCCCTGAGTTGCACTAAAAACAAAAACAAAAACAAAAAACAAAAACATGACATGACACTGTTCATATCCTTTGATCAGATAATCCCATTATATCCCAAGGAAATAAAAAAGTAATTGGTACAAAGTTTTTTTTTTTTTATTGTTGTTGTTTTTTGTTTTGTTTTTTTTTTATTGTTGTTGTTGTTGTTGTTTTACAGCAGCACTAATTATAATAGCTCAGTCCTGGAAGTAGCCCGGTGACCCAACAAGGAGGAAGGAGTGAAGCCAGCAAAGAGATATGCATGGGAACTACTACACAGCCACCAAAAGGATGGCATGGAGCTGCTAAACAAAGGTGACTGCCAAGGCTGAGGACCAACCAGTATTCAGTCCTTGGGACCCACACGATAGAATGAGAGAGCCCACTCCTGAAAATTGTTCTCTTACCTCTACATGGATGTGTGAGTGTGCATGTGCATGCGTACTTGTGCACACCACACTCACAAATAAGTAAAATGGTATAAAAATCTTTTTTTAAAAGAATGATAGTTGTGTGTGTGTGGCGGGGTGCAAATAGGTATGCATAAATACAGTGCAATGTAAAAAACTTTAAACCTTGTCAATCTGGTCTCAGAGTTCAGCTTAGTGCTGTGACATGTGCTTAGTATGTGTAAGGCCATAGGTTCAATCTCCAGCACACACATACATGAAACATCATCTCCTGAGGCAGTTTCATTTATTCTACGCTGGCATCCAGCTTGCTATGTGGTAGAGGATGGTCTTGAACTCCTCCCTTCGTTTCCAAAGTGCTGAGGTTGTAGGCACACAGCGCTATGCCCATTTTACACAGTGCTGGGGTGAGCAGACCCAGGGCTTTTGTGCATGCTAAACAGAACTCTACTAACTTATCTACCGCCTCAGCCAGAAAACTGCACTTTCTTAACTAACCGCATAAGCACAAGTCAAAAGAGACCTTAGCTGGTTTCACTTTATTTCCAGAGTGCTGGGGAGATGGGTGGGGACAAAGCCTTGTGTATTCTAGGCAGACACTATACTGTTGGCTAAATCCCCAGCCCAAAGCCCAAGTCTCCACTTTGATTAAGGATCAAGGGATGCAAAATGATTGATATAAACAGTTGGTGTTTCGGATGTGTGGAGGGTTTTTTTTGTTGTTGTCACAAAGACAGGGGTTGGGCTGGAGAGATGGCTTAGTGGTTAAGAGCACTGACTGCTCTTCCTAAGGTCCTGAGTTCAAATCCCAGCAACCACATGGTGGCTCACAACCATCTGTGATGGGGATCCGATGCCCTCTTCTGGTGTGTCTGAAGACAGCTACAGTGTACTTACATATAATAAATACATAAATCTTAAAAAAAAAAAAGAAAGAAAAGAAAAGAAAAGAAAAGAAAAGAAAAGAAAAGAAAAGAAAAGAAAAGAAAAAAGGCAGAGGTCAACAAAAATCTGTGAAAGGTGACATTGCAAAGAGCTCACCTTTGGCTTGGTGCTGCCGTGGGAGGCGTCAGGGGCAAAGGAGGGCCTGATGTTGAGATTCCGGGCAGCAAGCTGTGGCTCTTCACCCCTCCCCAACTTCTGACCTGGCTCCTGAACTTGGCTTTTCCTGCCCCTGAACCAGACTCAGATACCTGCTGGGCACCTAGAAGCCAGGATGCTTGGGTTTTAATCCCACCCTACCTAATAACTGACACCCTTGCACCAGTAACTTAGCAACCTCTTTGGGCTACAGTTCTCTCTGTTCTCTCACCTATAAAGCGTGGGTGACATGGTGCTTTCATACAGAGCTACCGTGAAGTTAACTCATGTAAAGCCCATGGGCTAATGTCTGTCCCAGGGAAACTTCCCAGGAAAAACTGCTTACATTTTGAGCTGGGGCTGAGGGACGTATAAGAGGGGAGGCAGAAATAGAATTTGATTTTCTTGATGTCCGTGTCGTCCTTCCTCGTCTGTGACTGGCTTTAAAGTTGAGCCCACCTGCCTTTCCCCTTCATCTCAGCTGACGAGACAAGAGGGAGCTTTTGATATAGACCAAGAATCCTGTGCTGACACATAGGCCTCAGCTGCCTAGATTCCCCTCCCCTCCGTGGGACTCAGCTCTTCCCAAGACTAAGAGGAGTCACCATCACTGGATTCAGGGAAAGTAAGCTTTATGCTTGAGGATGGAGCAGGGCCTGCCCCTGGCCCCTTAGCTACAGGCCACTCCTCAATGGACAGACGAGCACTGGGACTCATGCCCCAAATCTGCAAGCATAGAGACATGGATGCTTTCTGGAACTCTTCTCTCCCTTCTTTGCGGACAGATGTGGTTGGCGACTTCTCATCATTTTCCCTGCCTGTCCATCACACAGAAAACCTGGGAGCCTCTTTATCTCTTGATGAAGACTTTGTGTGTGCTGCTGTATTTTATTATTATAGTATTGGCATATCTATTTATTTATTTATTTATTTATTTATTTATTTTTATTTCACTTTAATTAGGATTTATTTAGTGGCCAGGAGAAGTTGTCAGATATCCTTGGCACCGGGGTTCCATATGTTAGTTATCTGTCACGTGCTAGGAATTGAACCCTGCTCTTCCGGAAAAAGAACCAGTCTTTCTAACTCCCAAGCCAGCGCTACTGCCCTAGATCTTTTTTTATTTTATATGCATGAGTGTTTTGCCGGCATGGTTTTTTTGTTTGCTTGTTTGTTTCTTGTTTGTTTGTTTGGGGAGGGGCGGGGCAGGGGTTGAGACCTTGTCTAGCCCTGGAACTCATTCTGTAAACTAGGCTGGCCTTGGATTCAGAGATCTGCCTCCCCAGTGAGTGCTGGCATCAAAGGCGTGTGCTACCTCTCAGCTTGCCCCTGTGTTTGTATGTACATCACATGCCTACAGATGGTTGTGAGCTACCACACAGGTGCTGAGAACCAAACCCAGGTCCTCAGCAAGAACAGCAAGTGTTCTTTACCACTGAGCCATCTCTCCAGTCCAAGAGTTCTCTTTTCTAGGGAACTGGACTAGATTCAAGAGCCCAGATGGCTGTTGAATAGAGTGACTGTCAACCTTGCGAGAGGTCACCCAGAAGTCAGTTCTAAAGAAAGGGGATACCTGGAAAAGGGTACCACCAGGCCTGACTTCACAGCTGGGCCAGCCCTTGTGTGTACTGGCAAAGAGGTTCAAACCCTGGCAGAGCTGGAAGGTGAATTTCCAAAACTGGTCTCATTCTTGCCCGGTTCCATATTCTCTGCTTTCTCTGTCCCTCGCTGCTAAGCTTTACCTCATATCTGGTGCTGAGCTGGCCAGGTCCTAGAAAGAAGGGATTTGGTGGGACCCACACAGCTCAAGTCCAACAAGACTCATTCCTGTGTCAAAGCCAGAGCCAGTGGCTTCTCAGTGTTTCCAGGATTCCGGTGGCTTGGTCGGTTCTCTGTTTCGTTAGTTTTGCTAACTCCTGTTTGCCTGTACTTCCTGGCAGCTAGAAAAGCAAGCAAAGCCAGACTCAAGCCAAGGAGGGGATGCATGCTTTCTTCAGAGAGGAAGCAACCTGAAGAGGCTGCTGAGAGAGGCCCCCTCCTCTCCCCAAACCTGGGTCCTGTCCCTAGTGGCTCCTCCCTCCCTCCCACACCCCACACTCCATTCTCAACCTGCTTCCTTTACACCCCCCCACACACACACTCATTGGGTGGGGGGGTCTCAAATCGCTTGCTTCCCTTGGGAGTCTGGCCCAAGGCCTCGGGTCCTGGACAACTTGGGCTGAGCCCAAGTCCCTCTCCTTAATGAGTATTCATTCTGGGACGCGCTCTGGTCTTTAAGGGTCAGAGGTGGCAGCTTTATTTACTCACAGCCCTGCTCTCTCTGGGCCGGCCCTTTCATCATTTTTATAATGGAAACCGCCCGATGGCCACAGGCGCCCTGGGAGACCACCCCTCCGCCTCCCTTCCCTCCCAGCCCCAGACACAGCACTTGTAACCTTCCAATAAGGGCTCGGATTTCTCAACAAAGTACGGCTTTGCTCTCAAGACAGCGTTCAGCTGTTGATTTTATCACATTCTGCTGTCTGTCCAGAGCCAGGAAATCTGGGAGTGCCAACTTGCGAAAAGAGCAACGCGCATGCGTGTGAGAAGTGGGGCAACCCGGTGCAGGAGGCTGGTAGCACTCGGCGTGAAAGTGCATATTTGGGGATGGAAATGGATATGGGTGTGACGTGTCTGTGTGTGAAAGAAGCTGCTTACATGTGTGTAAACATGAGTGCAGGATGCAAGTGTTTGCACACACATATTACATAACAGGTATACTACATTGCATGTGTACCTGTGTGTGTGAGGACCACTCAGCATATGAGGCTGTGCTCATAAGTGTATGGATAGCTACACGTGTATGGTGTGAGCTATGTGCATGGGGTGAGTGAGTCTGTATGTGTGAGAGCCTAAGTGTGTTACATAAGCTTGTGTAAGTAGTGCAAGCCTGCTTGTGAAAGAGCTGTATGTATTAGACTTTCTGGGGTATGTGTTTTTGGGTTTGTTTTTCTGTTCGGTTTCTGGCTTTTGTATCTGCAGTGCTCTGGGTGTGAATGTTTGTAACTGTGTGTATTTCTTGTTGTATGAATATTGTTCTAAATAACACAAACATATTTCAGAGCTACAGATGAGTCAGAGAAGCAAGGCATGAAGGTTTTTCACTTACCCGAGTATTCAAATGGGCAGAAGTAATCTACAAGGGGACAAGTTAGAGTAGGGTCGCACGGGAGGCTGCCATTGTGTCCAGGAGGGATGTGAAGTTCCTAGGGTGCCAATAGTGAGCTGTTTTTTATGCGTTTACATCCGTATGTCTGTACAGGTTAGCTTTTGTCAACTCCACACAAACTAGAGTCACCTGGGAAGACGAACTCAACTAAGGAATTGCTTCTGTCAGAGTGGCCTGTTGGTATGTTGGTGGGACATTTTCTTAGTTAATGATTGGTGTGGAAGGGCCCAGCCCACCAAGGGTAGCTCTACTCCTGGACTACATCTTGGCTGTGTAAAATAAGGCAGCTGAGAGAGCCAAAGGAAGCGAGGCAGTATGCAATATTCCTTGGTTTCTATGTCAGTCCTGCCTTGAGATCCTGCCCTGGCTTCTCCTGATGATGGACTATAACTTTTGAGCCAAATTAAACCCTTTCCTCAACAGGACAGTGGTGGCACACACCTTTAATCCCCAGTGCTTGGGAGGCAGAGGCAGGCGGATCTACCTAGTGAGTTCCAGGACAGCTAGGACTATACAAAGAAACCCTGTCTCAAAAACAAAACAAAAAACCTCTGTTCCCACATCAGTGCTTTAACACAGTGATAGAGAAACGCTGACGACATCTACTAGGGAAAACTTCGTTGAGCTCTATACCCATACAGCAATAAATCATAAAGTGCACATACAGTTTACACACTGTCGAACATGTTGTTATTCAATAAAGCGTTTATCCACCAGTGAGAACAGTACGGGGGGGGGGGGAAGCGATCTAAGCCTGCACCCATTTCAGGTCGTGAGAAGACATTTGCCTGACGTTGGCCTGAGTTGGAATTCAGAAATTCTGAATCCTGCAGTCCTCAGAGACACTCTGTCTGTCTGTCTGCACACGAAGGCAGCTTGCACGTGCCTGTAGGAAGGGCTTACTCCCCATCTCCTGCCTTGTGGGGTGAGGGTGGGGGGCAGGAGGGGATATCTGCTTTCCAGGTTAGCCTTGACTGGGGACCTGGGCCTAAGTCCCTCCCCCAAGTCAGGGGCCCTTCCCCTCTTCCAAACCTGCTCCACTTGCTTGGCAGCTCAGCCTCTCTCAAAGGTGCCTCCCAGAGGCTGGGATGGATGGAAATAACTATACCACCAGAATCAGACAGCAAATGCTGGGCGTGGGACAGATGAGGTCACACAGGTACTTCTGGAGGGTGTTGGGAAATTGACTGATCCTTCTCGCTGGCCTTAGCTTAAAGAGCCCTGTTCCCTTCTATAGCCTGAACTCTAACAATGAACTATTTCTCCTGATCCCCATTCCCACACACATCCGGTGGGTGGCTCCCTCTAGGTTCAGCAGGCCTTTTATACCAGTGACCTAAGGGAACTAGGAAGGTACTTCCACCCCTCAGAGTGCCTTAGATGCCCAGGAAGGAAGAGACCTCACGTGAATCACCTTGTCTTGCCCAAGGCTCCCTGTGAGGGTGGGCTCTAGCTGTAGAATCCCCAGCAGGACCTGACTCTTTTTCTAGTCCATGTCTTCAAACAGACTATAGAGTCCAAACAGATCCACCTCACAAACCTGGATAGAAGGCAAAACCTTTTCCAAGGAGGAGAAATGTCAACGTGTGTGTACAGACACAAATAACCACTGGTTGCAAGCTCCTCGTGTGTCAGGGGACGGGCCATTCTAAGAGTTCGACACAACACGGCTAACCCTAACCAACAATGATTTGGAGCAGGCACAATGAATCTTCATCTCAAAGACAGAAAGGATAAAGCAGAGAAAGGTTAAATAAATGAGTCAAGATCGCGTTTCCAGTGAGAACAGACTTAGCCTTGAAACCTATACAGCATAGCTACTGGGTCTGCTCCCCACCAGCACCCTGCAGTATTTGCATAACCACCCTTCAGGAGATATATTTATCCCCTGATGTTTAGGACTGGCTGGTTTACATATAGACAGACTTCATTACCTAGATGTTAATCGTAACTAGCAATTATACAGTGATTTATTTACAAACCACTTCACACCTAGACACAATGCTGGGAAGGAGTGATTGCTAGGAATTTTAACAGATAACAATTAAGGCTACTGTTTGTTGACTCAAACAGGCTCAACTACTTGGCTGGTAGTTCATCTTTCCTTCCTCCCTCCCTCCCTCCCTCCCTCCCTCCCTNCCTTCCTTTCTTAGACAAATGTAAAATGTACTTAGCAATAAGAGTAAAGTGGTACAAGAGACAAGGAAGTGAGGAGCAAAAGGCTCCCTTCTCTTTCCTGGGATCCGCTGCTTTTGTTTCGTTTGGTTTTGATGCTGGGCTGAGCCTTGGTCTTCACTCATGTGCAGTCTAAGCTGTACGGCAGAGCTACACTCCCAACCCTGAGAGGTAACTATTGTTAGCCTTTTCTTTGCATATACCATCTTCCAGAAGCAGTCAAAACGCACAAAATCAAACCACATTAAGACAGAATACGTGGCTTCTCATTCTTGCAGCAAAGGCGTATTCTCCTCGTGCATTAATTAGGGAACTTCAGGGTGATGATGATTCTCAGCTACAGTGCTTGGCACTGTATACAGTACATGAGACCCTGGGTCTGGTCCCCAGCACAGCTTAAAAGCAGATGTGGCGATGCCTGTCATCCCAGTACTCAGGAGATACAAGCAGGAGGCATAGTTACATGGCAGCTTTGAGGCAGTCCTGGGTTCCATGAGATCTCAACAACAAAGAAATCTCCGTTTTTCCATGTGCTGGCTCTCAGGCCCAGGACCTCTGAAGAAACCTCTTGAAAATGGGATGCCTCTGAGAGGGAGCAAGTTAGGATTCTGACCCAAGCTTTCTTGACCTGTGCCTTCCCGCTTCCTATGTCCCCTATTGCCCCCTGCACCCTCCATCTCATGATACCACCATGATGGCCCTAATAAGAGGCCCATCTCCTCCAGGAGTTGACTGATCTGTGCTCTTGATGAGCTGAGGGGGGCTGGAGAGATGGCTCAGTGGTTAAGAGCACTGACTGCTCTTCTGGAGGTCCTGAGTTTAAATCCCAGCAACCACACGGTGGCTCACAACCATCTATAATGAGATTAGATGCCCTCTTCTGGTGTGTCTGAAGACAGCTACAGTGTACTCACATACAATAAATAAGTAAATCTCAAAAAAAAAAAAAAAAAGAGCTGAAGGCTAGGCTGGAGAAGAACATTCCTTTGAAAGCTCAAGCTTAGAGGAAGAATTGCTAGTCAGAGCCCTCCTGACAGGGGGTGAGGAGAGAACCTGGAGACTGGCAGAGACTGCCATGAGGTACACATTAGCCAGGGGAAAGGCTCCTACTCGATCCCCAGAAGGTGAGGCCGGTAGAGCCCCTCCAACCTTTACAATGCCTCCAGGTTAGGGACATGATGAATCACGGAGCCAGGAAAGTCCTATTTCTAGCTAGAGCTCCTGAGGTGAGGAGAGGCTCTGCAAACCCTTCCCGTGTAGCTCTGCAGAAGAGTCCCTGAGACCTATCTTCATCTCCTCTCTTAAACACATCCTGGGAACGAGATCCCGTCTCTGACAGGGCCAGGGCCGTCGAAGTCACGTGCCAACTCTTAGCTATGAGTGCAGCTGCTGAGATTCTTGTAGGACTTTCCCCGTACTGCTAACCTTAGTGTTGCTGGGGAACTGGGACCCAGGAAGCCCAAGCAGGCCATAACGGATCCTGTATGTCACAGACCAAGGGTCTAGTTCTTACACCTCCTCGTCCTCATGGGACCTGTGAACATGTCAGGGGTAGAGACTACACTCTGCGGGCACTTGCCTGCCCCAGACTGAGTGCAGAGGCAGACACTCTGGGACAGGATACTTAGCGAAGTACTTCTTCCTGTCTGGCCAAGAAGGAGTTAGGCAGGGCTTGTGGACTCTGCAGCCAGGATTTTCTGGAAGTAAGAAAGCTAAGGAAAAGGCTTATGGGAGGCGCTCTTCAGTTTTAGGGTCACGATGACTCGTGAGATAAGGTCAGTCTCTCTGAAAGCCTACCTCACTCTCCTCTAAGCACAGCAGAGAGGCCCAGGTCTCTACTCTCTCTAGGATCGTGTCAAAGGCAACACTAAACTCGTTGCCTTTGAAGTCCCTCAGCTCCAGTCACGACCAGCATGGGCACTTGCGGGACAGTCCATCTCTCTCTTGACTGCCACGGCTCCTCCCCGCTGGCTTCTGATAGACAGTTGTTGAATACAACACTTCACTGCTCTGAGCTTGGCTCTGTGGCTGGGTTGGCTCATTTGTAGAAAATGAAAGTTGGGAACTACAGGAATCTGAGCTGCACATGTGGGTGTGTCCTTGACGGTCATTGTCCTTGTTGATGGGGAAAGACCACTTTTTAGGGTATATGGGTAGGGATTGTTGGTCTATAAGAGGAGGTAATCAGATGAGGAATGTAGCTTAATGATAGAGCACTCGCCTAGTATGTACAAGGTCCTAGATTTCATCCCCAGAATAAGCGAATTAATGAATTAATGAATAATAAGGGAGGTACATATGTTTATTATATGTATATATGGGCTTGGTCATAAATACATACGCTGTGTGTGTGTGTGCATGTGTGTGTGTGTGTGCATGCACATGCATGCAGCAACAGCTAATCGATCCTTCCCTGCTTGGTGGGGGAAGGGCCATGAAGGCAGTCCCTCATTAGAAGGTACTTAATGGCCCAAATGGCCATGTCAGCAAAGACTGGGCTCAGATGAACTTCCTCTGGAAGGGGAAGAGGAGCCATGTGAGATACACAGAGGTGAGGAGAGTAGGAGAGGCCAGAGGGGAAAATGAAGCTTTGCAAGGAGAAGCCGTAAGGACTGCAGTGTCTGGACTTCGTTTCCATGAATAGATAGTCCTAACTGTGGAAGTAATAACTGCCTGACCTCAAGAAGTCAGGCCAGCATGGAGAGCTGGCAGAGAGGCACTGCAGCACCAATGTGTCCCCGTGCCCACAGACACAAGTAGGCTACTCTGCATGCCTAGGGCCACACTATCCAGACTAGGACACACAGACTGCATGCATATATAAGCTCAACATGTGTCATGCACGTGCTTGTCCAGGGGTACATTGTGGAACAGTCACCCTAGCACACAGAAGTGTGGACACAGGTCTGCACACAGGCGCCCAAGGATGCTGGCTTTGTATTGAGGTGTAAGAGAGACAAAACGAAGAGGACCCAATGTCTATCTCTGTGCCTTCAATGGGCTCACATTTTTGCTGGGGATGGGTGTGAGCTGAGGATAAAACCATCCATATAATGGTACATATGTTATATAGAAAAGATGGCTCATATACCAGGTTCGTGTATGCACGGCCTCTCTGCATCCTCTAGGGAAATCTCCTACCACTCGCTTTGCCTAGGGTTGTCTTCATACTAAGGGGTGGGAATCAGGAGCCAAGGCTAGTGTGCTGCACAGACCATCACCCAGTGAGCCCTCTCAGTCACTTGTAGGCCATAGTATGTTTCTGTAACCTCACTAACACCTGCCAGGGCTTACAAATGCTCTCACTCTAAGTGAGGAAGGTAAAGGCCTCACTATTAACAAATCAACATCACCTTGGACGACTGTGTGCAGACATGTGTCCACACTTCTGCGTGCTAGGACTGGCGCTGCAGGTATGCCTCTGAGCGAGCACATGCATGGCACATGTTGAGCTTGTACACATGCAGTCATGGACAGTGTGGTCATACACATGTAGAATAGCCTGCATATGTAGAGGGAGACCTTTGAACATTACAAATGGATTATATTGACCTCACTATTCATAAAGTAGATTCTGAAAGAAACAAATAGACATCTGTGGGGAGCCGTCCTCACAATCTCCATGGCAAGACGGCGCTGGCATCCGTGTTCTAACTGGTAAACAAGCGGTCTGCGCATGTGCNGGGTAAATTTCCATCCCTTGCGCCCTGCCTGTCCCATGGCGTCATCTGGGCTGATAGTGAGCAGCCAACCAGGGAGCTACACGTCATAGGCGGAGAACATTTCCTATATAAGGGAGAGGGTTTTTCACCTCGGGGTCTCCGCTTTCCTGTAGCTTATGCATTGCCTCTCGAGATGCATTAAAGCTTTACTGCAGAAGGATCCTGATGTGTCGCGTCGTTCTTGCTGGCAAGACGGTAGCGCGGTACAGACATCTCTAAAAATAGTAGAAGAAAATATAAGTTAAAGTTAACAAAGTTCAGAGGAGAGAAACTCTTTTAAACTAAGATGGTAACCATAGACGCCTAAAAGGGAAACAGGAAGAAATTGCATCTACATTTAAAACTGTCATGCCTTGAAAGATCGTGAGTGACATCCACAGATAAGCAACTAAAATGTAACAAACATGTATTTCCAGCACACTAATAAGATTTTAAACTGGACATGATCGTTCCCAATCATAATCCCAGGAGCTGGAAGGCTGAGGCCAGATTCCAGGTTCAAGGCCAGTTTAAACTGCAGATCAACACCCTGTCTCAATAAATGTGGCTCAGTGATAGAACTCGTGCCTCACACGTATAAGGCTTTGATTCAGCTCCTGACACCCTCCCCCACCAAATTATAAACACCATCAAACAATGGGCACATTTATGAACAGACAATTTATAGACAGAGAAGTATAAAACACCCAATGGACTTAAGGAAAAAAACCCCTCTCCATAGGGAGATATCATCATAATCAGAGATATTAATTTAAAAAAAATCTCAGGTTTGTTCTTTGGGATTAAAGTTGTGTGCCACCACCACCTGGCTCACCTGTACTTCTTTTTGTTTCCTTTCTGAGGCAGGGTCTCATTATGTAGCCCTAGCTGGCCAGGAACTCGGTCTGCAGACCAGGCTGGCTTTGAATTTACAGAGATTTGCCTGCCTCTGCCTCCTGAGTGCTGGGATTAAAGGTGTGTACCACCACCACCACCACCAGGCCTCATCTATATTTCTTAACAAGGACTCATGTGTGCCTCATTTCAAAGTTTTAAATACACTTTAATAATTGTAAGTGTTGAATGAATAAGGCAGTGGGACTTCACACAGACAAACATGACATGGTGAGCAAGGTTTTTTTTTCTGCTGTGGGAAGACAAAGTTCCTCCTTAGTGGCAACCCTGTTTTGACAAACGTCACAAGAACTTTCCTTCCATCCCGAGGCTGGAATGTTAAAATTGAGGAGCCAGTGATCCTTGTTTTACAGAGAGAGGCAAGAGAAGATGACTGAAGCATAAGGCAGGGCACAAACAGATCACAGGACTAATGAAAAGCCAAGTGGGAATCGGGCTGTAGTCGTGCTTGGCTTGTTTCATCTTGTTGTTGTTTGCTTGTTTGTTTGCCAGCTCAGGGACAAATCTAAGGCCCAGGGGCTCCTGGCTGTAACCACAGCTCCTGGCCTCGCTCTCAGCAGTTCATGATAGCTATTGAATGACTGTAAGTCCAACCGATCAAACCCTGCCTTGTTCATCTCTTCCCTTGTTCTTCGAGTCTCATGAGACGTAGATTCTGATGCCATGCCCACATCACAGATGAGAAAACTGAGGCTCCAAGAGATCAAGAGCTGTGATGAAATTCACTCAGATGATGACAGGCAGAGTAAGACTCAAATTTCAGTCCATTTGACTCTTGACCCCTA
This sequence comes from Mus pahari, assembly GCF_900095145.1. NCBI lineage: Eukaryota > Metazoa > Chordata > Mammalia > Rodentia > Muridae > Mus > Mus pahari. The sequence continues at coordinate 156,482,765 of NC_034590.1, read as the reverse complement.
ACTCTCCACCATAGCTAAACCCCTCAGGGTTTCTGACTATGCTCCCACCCCCCCACCCAACCCCTGCCTTCAGGTTTTCTGGGCACAGCTTGACAAAGCTAGTGGTTTTTGTCTCAGGTACAGGACTTAATTAAGATCTTGGATCTATAGTGAAAGTCATGAGAGGCACAGTAAATCAGTAAATCAGTGACAAAATAACCCTCCAAAATGAACCCTCTGCTGTAATATAAACCAGGGCTCCAATCCCTTCTTCTTCTTCTTCTTCTTCTTTTTTTTTTTTTTTTTTTTTAGATTTATTTATTTATTATATGTAAGTACACTGTAGCTGTCTTC
>NC_034590.1:156453247-156482342 GCF_900095145.1 Mus pahari | reverse complement strand
TGAGCCACCATGTGGTTGCTGGGATTTGAACTCCAGACCTTCGGAAGAGCAGTCGGGTGCTCTTACCCACTGAGCCATCTCACCAGCCCCCCAATCCCATCTTCTAATGCAGTGACACTGGCAAGTTGTTTAGCATCTTTGCCTCTGTTCCTTCCTTTATAAAATAGGAATAGCAGGAGAGTCTTCCTCTCTTGGGCTATGTGGTGAACACACTCTGAGACAATACAGGTGAAGTCTTTAGTGAGTGCCTAACACATGAGTAGCTCTCGACTGACACAGAACCTGAGGCTGGTGATGATGGTGGCCCCTAGGCTTGGTGAACTCCTCTGCTGAACACTTGCATCATGAAAGGAGATATCGTTAAAAGAAGGGATGGATCTGTCTGGAGTCCCTGGAGAACCAAAAGGATTAGAGGGTGCTGAACCGGCAGCCAGGGCAATCGGACAGATCCCAAGGAAGAAAACAGGCCAAGTATCCGTGGAGTAGATGCCAGAGAGGAAGTCAGAACTCATGCAGGAAGGTCACCTGGGGTCAAGGGTGGGACAGGCCAGTGTGCCAAGCAGAAATCCAGGAGATGCTGGAAGTCTGGGAAGGAAACTCAGGGTTTATCACAAGCAAGTTAGATAGGTGCAAGGATAAGACACTTTTCAAACCCCATGGATTCCTGCATCCCATCCTTGTTTAGACAGCAGCCACAGAAGGTGGAAACCAAAGACAGTCAGAAGGCTGCGTCCCTGAAGCAGTCTCCATTTTCGTGACTGCTGGCAGGGAATCACCCCAGAGGCAGGACAAGGACCCTCTAAGACAGCAGTTCTCCACCCGTGGAGACCACTTAGGGTATTGCATATCAGACATCCTGCATATCAGATATTTACATTGCAATCCACAACAGTAGCAAAATTACAGTTACAAGGTAGCAACAAAAATAATTTTGTGGTTGGGGGTATGTGTCACCACAACATAAAGAACTGTATTTAAGGGTCACAGCGTTAGAATGACTGAGAACCATGGCTCTAAGACATCATCTCCATAGCATGTTCCAGGCTGCTTCCTGATGCATCCTGGCATCTAATCCCACAGGAGCCTACAGCCAGACATGAGGGAAGGGTGCAGCACCCCCTTTTTTACCAGTAAGGCATCATCAGCTAACTGGGGGATGTCTGGAAAGCCCCCTTGATTTCCCACCTCCACCCACACCCCAGAATTGCTAATCTCCCTGTCCTGCTTCCTTAGCCTGGTTACCATAGCCACAGCCTCCTGGCTAGGATCTGATCTCTCCATCCCTTCCCCACATCCATTCCCACATAGCCGCTGAATAATCTTTCTAAAATAATTGTCCGGAACTCTTCAATGGCTTCTCGAGTATAAGCTCTTTGCCTTGGCTTATCTAGCTGCTGCTGTCTTCCCCATCCGACTTTTCATTATTTCTATCTCATTTACACCCTGGCTGAGTAAAACATCTTACAGTCTTAGGCTCCTGTCTCAGAACTCCTGAACTCTGTGTGTGTGTGTGTGTGTGTGTGTGTGTGTGTGTGTGTGTGTGTGCTTGTGTGAGTGCATGTGGTATATGTCTGTGTGGTGGATCTGCAGTGCTCCCTGATGATTGGAATCATCTGAGTTATTTATTGAAAATGAGAATTCCCGGGCCTGGGAAAATAGCTTAGCCAGTAAAGTCCTTGCCTTACAAGTGTAAGGACCTGACTTCTGATCCACAGATGGCCATAGGAATCGGGGTGTGGTAGGGTGGAAGGAGGAGGAACCCCCAGAAGCTTGCTGGCCACCAACTCAGACTCTACCAAATGAGAGACAGAAAGTGGTATGGTGCCTGAGCACGGACGTCAGAGGTTGTCTTTGATTCCATATGCACATTGTGCATGCTCACAGCTGCATCCTTATGTACATCCATACATATATGTGCACACATGCACACACACACACACACACACACACACACACGAATAAAAATTGCAAGCATCTGGGACCCATATTAGACCTATCCAGAGGAGGGGTATTTAACAAGCATCCCAGGTCATTATTTCTCCAGGAAAGTTTGGGAAACCCAAGCGGTACTTCCCTAACTTGGCTGCACGCGGAACCTTCATGAACTTATTGTCAGATCATAGCCCAGGGATACGTCCTCAGCAGGGGATGTTTTCAACCTTCCAGGGCCACAGGGAGGCTCCCATTGAAATGCAGGCAGAGTTAAGATCTACTGCATGCAGGAGGTGGTTTCAGAACACAGTGCACAATTTAGTGGCACCAGACCGTCGGAGAACCTCAGAGGAGCTGCAGGAGACAGTGAGATGAGGCCTAAAACCTGGAATCTTGGGGAATAGGCTACTCTGCCCCTTGGCCTCTGCTCTATAAAGAAGGTAGCAGAACTCAGTGCGTAGCTTGGGTGAAGGAAAGGAGATGCTTTTCGAATCTTGAGCAGAGTAAGGAGATGCAGAGATGCAGGTACAGTTTTTGGATCAAGATCCATCGCCCATGGAGCTGAAGAGAACAGGTACAGTGGCTACACCTATTAACTCTCCCTGTCCCCAGCTGGTCACCCTGAGCCTGGAACTCCAAGCTCTGTTACATGAGCTGCAGTTCTAGAGCACCATTCCATCCCAGCACCTGGTGGGGACACTGTGGTGATATGGTAGGGGAAAGAATGGTTGCAGAGGTCAAGAGTACATTGGACACTGTTGTTGAGGTTGGGTCTGTTGCTATGTATTGTGATACTAAATACTGGCCCTGGATGCCTTGGGGGCAAGAGGATCCTCACGTACACTAAGTGGTGCTATGTGACCTTGCTCCTTAGTTTAAAGCTGTTGCTTGAATAAAGAAGCCCACAGCCTATAGCTGGGCATAAGAGAGGTAGGTGGAATTTCAGTTGGGTCCTAAAGAGGACCACAAGGGAGAAGAGAAGGGGGAGAGAAGAGAAGATGCCATGGGGTAGGTGAGTCATGAAAACATGGCCATGAGGGCTGGCCAATTGGGGTTGAGAGCTGCCCAGATGGAACACGGCAGGTTCTAACTCAGGTTTATCAATAGGGAAGTAGACCAATTGCTTAGAGGGTAGATATCTGCTCAGCCTCAGTGCCATCTAAGGCTGATCATAAATAGAAAGGTTGTATGTCTTTTACCTGGGAACTGAATGACCAAAGGCAGGGTGTAAACCCCTGACTGAGATTAAATAATTACTACAACCCATTAGAAAGTGTTTTCCAGCACATCTGTTCAGAACCACTCTGGGAGGGGTATCCTCCATTTTTGTTGCGTGGTCTCTAGATCTTCTGAGGTTTTCCCTCTAAGACACACTGAGAGCAATCGCCCATTGCACTCTTGTTTTCACACTCATAGCCGAGCACCCTGAGTTACACTTCTAAGCCCTCGTGTCCCGCACTATCACACCAGTGCATCTGCTTGGTCACCAATTTTTTTCTTTCTTTTTTTCTAGATAATTTATTTCTCTTTTATGTGCATTGGTGTTTTGCCTACATGCCTGTGTCTGGGTGAGGGTCTTGGATCCCTTGGAACTGTAGTTACAGGTAGGTATGGGCTGCCATGTGGGTGCTGGGAATTGAACCCAGATCTTCTAGAAGAGCAGCAGGAAGTCCTCTTAACCACAGGGCCATCTCTTCCACTCCAGTAACCTTATTTTTCAAAGAGCCACTCTTCTACACTCTCACCGGTGCACATGGTCAACTTAGTTCCCTCATGGGGATATATCTACTCACAGTCCCTGACAGCACCATCGCTCACGGTGCACCACCTCATCTACATTCGTTTTTTGTGAGCTCCTGCTGTCTCCCCCCACTTCCCAGAGGCCATTTTCCCTGCCTCACCTCACTGATGGCATGTGTGTGTGTGTTAGCGTTACCTGTGGATGCTAAAACATAGGTCAATACCAGTTATCTTCCTTAACCACCCTCTGTCTTATTTTTTGAGGTAGAGCCTGTCACTGAATCAGGGTTCATCAATTTGATCAGGCGAGCTGGACAGCGAGCACTGAGGACTACCGCCTGCTTCCCTAGATGGCATCCTATGAGGGTGCTGTGGGTCCAAACTCAGGTTCCCATGTCTGCACAGCAGGTAGAACACCCACTGAGCCATCTCCCCAGTGCCAGTTATTGTTCAAGATGTTCCCAGGTGTGTCTGTGGGTCAGATAGGCCAATGGGCAATCCAGCTTAGCAGGCCTTTCCAGGATGCAGAGGAAAGCCCAGGGTGGGTACATGTAAGTGCTGGATGAGAATTTGGAGGGCAGTGGTCATCAAGGAGGGTCTCTCCTACCTGGGATACAGCACAGCTATGGGGTGCTGAGCAAGACTCCCTGATGTCCCGTCACAAATTCCAATGGACTCAGAGTCTCTTCATGATTCCTGCATGCTGGCGAACCTAGCCTCAGAAACCCTAGGAAGGCCCTGCGTGGTGGCACACAGCTTTAATCCCAGTACCCAGGAGGCAGAGGCAAGCAGATCTCTGTGAGTTCAAGGCCCAGTCTGGTCTACAGAGTGAGCTCTGGGCCAGCCAGAGGTACATAGTGAGACCCAGTCTCAAAAGAAACAAAAAAGGAAAATGAGAGAGAGAGAGAGAGAGAGAGAGAGAGAGAGAGAGAGAGAGAGANNTCTAGCTAGAAGCTGGAATGCACACCTCAGGGACCCCCCAACTCTCCTTGTCACCCGCTGGTAGTCCCAGTGGCTCTATCCCTGCTTCCTATTGCTGCCCGGGAATTTCCTTGTACATTCCAGAGAACTTGGGGGTGAATCAGGATTTTTCTCCCTGTATCCATACAGTCAAAATGAAGTCAGTTTCCATCCACTGACCTGCCAGTGGGAAACAGGCACAGTGCTGAAGGACCACAGTCCACACCACAAGCACTAGGCCAGCAGAGGAGCCTGGAGCTATCCCATAATGAGGGTGGACTTCCTCCCATGTCAGACCTGTGGGTCCACCCAATTGTGGATGTTCACTAACCACAGGGAGGACCATAGCAAGGAGTAAAGGGATGTCGCAGTAAGGATGTATTCATAAGGCCCACAAACATCCACAGCTCTGGGCTCCAGACTTACTGGCTATGTCCCCTGGGGAGCTGTAGCACTCTGAACACAGCTGAGGCAAAGTGGGAAAGGGAGCTTCCTCACTCTTCTTCCCACAGACACAGACTACAGTCTGAGGACGGGGTAAATGGTCTCTGTGGGCTGGCCTGGGTTCAGGAGTCAAACTTTTTGTTCTATAGAAGTGAGGCCAGCTTTTTCCAAGTCACCACACTCCCAAACTTCTGTTAGATGAGACCACGGGGACACTGGAAATGGCAAAGGAATCACTGAGACCAAGACACTATCCCCTCTGTGGGCTAGCCAAGGAGACCAATTACCCACGAGCCTCTAATCCCTAGGGCCCCATCACTAGGAACAGCTCTCATCACTTCCAAGCCCGAGCGGATCCCCCTTTATCAGCCCCCCTGGCACCAGCCTGTCTGAGCCTCCCCCACCTCTGACGCCCAGGCCGTTTGTTTTGGTATCTGTGGTGACTATGGCCAGAGCATAATTGGGGCTGAAATACACACTCGGACCCCCTGACGGATAAACAAGTTGGCCTGGGGAAGCCTTGAGGCAAATGTGAAGAAAGATGTGAAGACAGTGGGGCTGGGCAGACAGACAAGCTGGTGTGGAAAGGCCAGAGGCTGGCAGAGAAGGAGGGACCCTGATGAAAAGCCAGGAAGGTGTCTAGGCCCAGAGCAGCAGCCGTGGGAGGTCAGCACGCTGAAGCCAGGTTTGAAAGCCTCCAGTCACATCTCTGGGGCTGTCCTTGCAAGCTACAGTAGGTCGAGGAAGGCTTTTGCCTGGTCCTGTGGTCCTTCATGCTATGGTTCTCAAACTCCCTTACTTCCCCTAGAACCCAAACCCACAGTCTCAGATTTAGTAGTTTTGAAGCAGGCACAGAAATCATATCTGGAGAAATGTTGGTCTTCATTGAAGGAATGATTCAATTGGATCTTAGCTTCAAGTAGCCCGAGAGCAGGAGAGAGAATACTGATTTGACGGAGTTCATCAAAATCCCAAAACCCTGCTAGGAGTCAAGGGAATGCCCTATAACTCAGTTAATATGCTCAGAGAGCCTGGAGAAGAGTGTAGAGACTGGGTATGTAGGCAAGTATGATCAACAGATTGTAAAGTTCAGATGTTTGACCAGGACAGAGGCAGCTGGGGTTACAGGAGGCCTCCAGCTACATACTCCAAGATCCCAGTATTAAGATGACCAGAGTATTGCATCCTGGTGGGGGAAGCAAGCTTTTGCTAGTTGACTGTGGAATGCTTTCTGCACCACCAAACTGTAGTGCACACAGGGAGAAGATCATACCATCCAAGTGTATCTGGGAGATGAGGGCTGGAGAAACGTCAGGCTTTGGGCCCTCTGGCAATCTGAAGTTGCAACAACAAGTTGTCTCCCGAACCCAACAGCATCTCTGGGAAGCTCACTACTCTCCAATCAGGGAAGGGATGGAGTGATGGGCCTTTGGGATCTGACTGGGTATTCATAGATGATGCTACTTTCTATGAGACACCTGACACTCCAGATGCTAAGTTATCGGCTTTACTGGGCTCCACTGACCACCACACTAGTAATTCACATGGTGGCTGCCTCCAGGGGTTTCCAGACCAGTGAGGAGATCTGGGAAGCAATGAGCCTGAGAAGAGCCCTAACAGACTGGCTGGATGCTCTACAGGAGCGGTAGGTAGGCTGGGAGGAGTGACTCCTTGATCCCACTATCTACAGACTGTCTGGTCCCAGATCTTCTGAGATGCTCACATTTGATGAGGACACAATACATGTTTGGATGTGTGAGTCATGTTTTGTCCTCTGGTCCCACTGAAACTGCTGAGACCTGTCACTTCAGTGAGACCCCCATCTCCACCAGCTTCCCGTTTTCTTAATCGCCCGGTGGAGCTGCCCTCTTCAGACACAGTTCCTACCCAGCTTCTCCTCTAGGTCTTCTGCCAGTATCTTGGGTTTTAGGACTGCCATCTGGTGGACATTGGCATAACTACTGCCACCATCTTCTGAGTCCCTTGTGGCCTTCTCCAAGGCTAACAAGGAGACAGCAATCAGTATCCCAGGGCAGGCATTGGCATTGGACAGGCGATACGTGTGTGCAGGTTTCCCAACTGCACTAGCACGCCCGTATCCTGTTTCCAGGATGAAGAACTCTCAGGAGCTAGGTTTAATTGGCAGGTGGAGGGCAGGAACCTGCAGAAAAAGGCTCCCCTTACTCCATTTGCCAGAGCCTTAGAAAACCATCCAGAGCCACCCAGAGGCACACCCTCTATTCTGCCTGCACTCCTTGTCCGCAGCTGGGGAATCTCTAAAAGTGTAGCCCCCACTTCCTGGAGCAGAGAACTCCTGGAAGTTCCTCTGGGCAGATGGAAACTCTTGAATATGGGGACACACACACACCACCACCACCACCACCACCACCACCAGTCATCCCTTTGCCCTTCTTCTTTCTTTGGCCAATGAGTTTCCACAGATGAGTGGACGGAGGGGCCTCAGGATCAGAGATGAGAGAACAGAAGTCATCATTACAGATTTCTCCAAGCAACCGGGCCGCGGTGAATAATTTATGTACAAGGTGGAGAAGACAATAAATCAGCAGCAATGATTAACATGAGCTATTTTATGTGTGAGAAAGATCTATGGCGGGAGGCTGCCAGCTTGCTGGTGATGAATGCTGCCGGCTGTTTGCATTTGCTTTCGGACCTTTATATTCAATTATGGACTTGGAGTGTGTGTGGGGTCCTTGCCGGCGGCCCAGGCAAGGCTAGAAGGGTGAGGAGGGAATGTCAGATGCCTACGATCAAAAGTGAGGTGACCACAGGTGGCAGCTTGGTGGGGGGGGCACCTTTACCTTGAGAAGTTAAATTGCTGGGGTGGAGTAGTGGCTAATTGTGTAATGGGGGGGTCATTTGATTCCTATTGTTAGCATTCTGTCTAAGCTCCACCCCCACAGTTACCTGGCATCAGCCAGCTATGTCTGACACTATTAAAAAAGGCTGCTTGCCCCCCCTTGCTCCTTGCTCCTTGCTCCTGCTCTGTCCCCTCAACCCTCCCCCACTCTCCCCATTCTCTTCCCCACCTCTCCCCACATGCTCATGGCCAACCTCTACTCCTCTTCTTCTCTACTCTCTCCCTCTCTCTGCCTTTCTCTGCCTCTACTACCCTTGTAACCCCCCGCTCCATGCCCCAGATAAACTCTATTCTATGCTATACTATCATGTCGCTGGTCCCTCCGGGGGAAGGGATGCCTCAGCATGGGCTTGCAGAGGCACCCCCTTCCTCCACATCTCACCACATCTCCATAAAACATACCTCCCCCCTTTATCTTTTTATAAACGCATCACTTATGGTCACTTGTAAATGCTAGTCAAGGCTGTGCCTAGGGAAGGGAACACAGGAATAGAAGTCATTGTTAGGAATATGGCTCTTCCAGCGTTAAAGTGTGGGTTTCTGAGCTCCCCCTCCACCACCCTCCCATCCCTTACCCCACCTCCAAGGCTAGAAGTGAAATAGCTTTGGGCAGACAGCTTGGAGGATGAGGGCTAACCCAAGGCTGGCTAACTCCTGTAGGCAGCACAGCCAAGGAGAGTGGCCTGGCCTGTCTCCACACCCCGGGGAGGGATGGCAGCTTGGGCAGGCTAGAGAAGGAGGTTCCCCCTGTCTCCCTCCCAGCTGACTCAGGAAGCTCTGGGAGGCCACCTCCCCAAATTCCCACACTGGAGCCTCTGGGTCTTCAGCCAGCTCCAGCTGGTCCCCATCAGTGCCCGGGTTCCAAAGATGAATGGTGGCTTTGGGGTTAAGTGATTTCTCCCTGCCCCTTCTTGTCCTGGTTCCCATCAGCTTCTTCTTCCTCCTCTTCCTCCTCCTCCTCCCTCTCCTCTTTGGTGACCTCTTGGCAGTGTGGCCTTGTCTCCCCTCAACATCCAGGGTTGTCATGAGGCCCAGAGTGGATATGGGAATTCTTCTGGGAACTGGGCTTACGGCTGGGCTCAGGAGAACCTCTGGTCCAGGTTGGATTGCCAGATCTGGGCCACACCACTACAGATATGGCAGCACACCGCTAGAGACAGCCCTAGAGACCGCTCTGAGCTACTATGTGGGTGCATCAGTGTTTTAGCATCCCACGACTGGAGCTGGAAAGGCGCTGGAAGGGGACCCTCACGGCCCTGGCTGGAGCCTGGGGGAGGGGGACAAGAGAAGGAGCTGGTAAGAGCAGCCTGATGAGGCTTAAAAGGCTGGTGGGGGTCATCTCTCCCAAGATTATCTTTGTGTACCCAAAAGGACCGTGAAGCCAGTTCTAAGTCCCAATAAATAGTGTGCCTGTCTGGGCGAACGAGACTATACACCTCTGACCTGTATCATGCACATACCTGAGGCTGGTCTCAGCTCCCTGGCCTGGCTAACCCAGCCTCCTTTACAGCACTCCTCAATCTCTAATCCCCTGCTTGGTTGGTTTATCCCCTGGACTCCTTGGGCTCCATTAATGAGCCCTGGCCACCCCAGGACAAGTCCCAAATTAACCCTGCTGCTGACCCTGACACGGACACCTGTAATTAGGCCGTGAGCCGCTGCACACGGAAGCCCTGGGGGGCTCAGTGGGGTGTGGGTGAGGCTTGGCTGGAACAGAGGCCTAATGCCCAGGAATGCTCTAAAAGCTGTGCCTGGCTCCAGGGCAGCCACTTGGCTCACCTCTAATTCCTCACAAAGCCTTCAGACAGGCTACCGGGGGATTACCCCAGGGGCCCTGGAAGTGTGTTAGCAGGTCTCTGGGGCAGGCCCACCCTGCCAGCCCTGGGGTGGGGAGGCCTAAGGCAGCAGAAAGACGCCCCCCACCCGCTTTCGCACAGGTTCCAACAGCTGGCCGCAGGGTCCTCAGAAGCTCAGAGCCTGCGCCTTGAAACGGCACCGCCAAGCCCAGGCCAGAGGCACATCCGCTCACAGCCCAGCAGACAACGGGCTCCTCCCCGCTTCCCTCCCCGCCCCCAGCTTGTTTTGTTTGCTTTGCTCTGCGCGTCCCAGTAGCTCTGTCCGCATTAACCCTTGACCCCAACGGTAACTCTCCCTCCCTTCTGACAACTTTGTTTACCCGGTGGCTTTCTCTGATACATTTCCGTCCTGCCCCTCACTCCCACCCTCCCGCTCCCCCATTCCCTGGATTTGTTCTTGCTGGTGTACTTTTCTTGAGACCCCAGCAATCTCCAAGCTGTGGGGGGGATCACGCCCTTACTCAGAACTCGGGGTGGCAATACCAACTTTCCAAAGCGGCCTGAAAGAAGAGCAAATTGGTTCATGATCTCTGTCTCTCATACTAGAGGTTGAAACCAGGGCCTCAAACATGCTAAGCATATGTCCTAACCGTTGAGCCACACAGCTAACTCCTGTAGACCAGACTGGCCTCCACCTGCATCTGCCTCCCAAGTGTTGGAACTAAATGTGTGCACCACCATGCCTGGCTCACATTTTGACCTGGAAACCGAATTTCTAGGAATTTATGTAGATATTTATTGCCCCATTGTAAGGGCTAAGGGCTGGAAACAACCTAGGAGTACAGCATGGGACAGACCAGACGAAACAGCCCTTGGACAGAACACTGTTCTCTTAGGAGAACAGTGCTTGCCTTTAATCCCTGCACTCAGAAGGCAGAGGCAGGTGGATCTCTGAGTTCAAGACCAGCCTGGTCTACAGAGGAAGTTCTAGGACAACCAAAGCTACACAGAGAAACCTTGTCTCTACACACCAACACATACACAAATACACACACACACACACACACACACACACACACACACACACACAGACATGGTTTTCTACATAGAATGATCTAGCTATGAGGATCAGCAGTGGTTCTCAACCCATGGGTCGAGATCCCTTTGGGGGGTCACATTTCAAATACCCTGTATAAGATATTTACATTATGATTCATTAACAGTACAAAATTACAGTTACAAAGGAAAAACAAAATAAACTTACGGTTGGGAGTCACCTTAACATGAGGAACAGCACTAAGACAATGGTTTCAGGTTAAGATCACTTACTGCTCTTACAGAGGGTGGAAGTCCAGCACCACGGGCAGGCAGGCAGGCTACATAGACAGCTCCAGGGAATCTGGCGCCCCCTTCTGGTTACCACAAGCTCCTGCTGAGTGTGGCGGATATAACCTCAAGCAGTTTCCTAATACCCATAAAAGTAACTAAATCAATAAATGTTTTTTTTTAAAAGATATCTAAATAGCAAAACATAGATTAAAAAAAGATAAAGGACAGAGATCAAAATGCCACATTTTGCAGGTGGAAAGAAAACTATGCAAAAAAGCACTCAAATACCTTTGATTTCCATTGTTATTGTTAAGTTGCTTTTTAAAAACGTATTATGGGGCTGGTGAGATGGCTCACTGGGTAAAAGCACCCGACTACTCTTCCGAAGGTCCGGAGTTCAAATCCCAGCAACCACATGGTGGCTCACAACCATCTGTAACAAGATCTGACTCCCTCTTCTGGAGTGTCTGAAGACAGCTACAGTGTACTTACATATAGTAAATAAATAAATAAATAAATAAATAAATAAATAACGTATTATGTTCACACGAATATAGCCGTGGACTGCCTGGTCTGGCCTCAGTGGGGGAATGCCTGGTGGGGGGAGCACCCTCTTGGAGGCAAGGGGGAGGAGGAATGGGATGAGGAACTGTGGGATTTGGGGACCGGGAGAGGGGGCAATGGTTGGAATGTAATAAATAAAATAATTTTTAAAATATATTATGTATATGGTGTGTTGTTTGCATTTATGTCTATGAACCACTTGCATGCAGTGCCCATGGAGGTGAGAACAGGGTATCTGGTCCTCTGGAACTGGAGTTACAGATGGTTGTGAGCCACCATGTCGGGGCTGGAAATTGAACCCTGGGTTATCTGGCTAAACAGCTAGTTCTCTTAACCTCTGTGCCAATCCCTCCAGCTGCCCACCCTCCTTCTTTTGTGACAGAGTCTTATACATCCCAAGCTGTCCTCAAATTCAGTATTTTCTCTATGCAGGCAAAGATAACCTTGGACTCCTGATGTCATGGCTCCTCTTCCTGAGCACAGGTTTGTGGAGCCTCCAAGCCTGGCTTACATGGGGCTGGGGATGGAACCCGAAGTGTCACGAAGGCTAGGCAAGAGCTCTACTAACTGAGCTACATCCCCAGCCCTTGAAAATATCCTTGGGAAAATAAATGCTACCAAATCTAGCAGTGGTGGCCTGTGGGAAGAAGAACTGGGGGCATGCGGTAGATGCAAGCTAAGTTCTCCAGTTTGTTATATGCCTTAATACTTCATGAGGTTTGCCTTCAAAAGCAAACTTATTATGTATACAAAAACAAACAAACTACATACACCCATAAACTTAACTTTTCAGTTTTCTAGCTTGCAGAGATACACAAATACGCAAAGGCCACACAAGAATGATGGGATATCCAGATGGGAAAACCCTGCAAGCAACCTTTGTGCTTCTTCCTAGGTAACTGTTTAAATAAATGGCTGTTCATCTCTACTAAGCGTCCAGAAGCCCAGTATCGGGTGAGCCTGTAAGATAGCAAGGAGATCTTGAGTTCAAGGCCAGATTGGGCTACAACAAGATCTTATCTCAAACAAAAACAAACAATACCAAGTGGACAAAGACTGGGGGGGGGGGAGCTATGGTGCTCCCTAGAAAAGACTACAAAGACAAATATAAATGAAAAGGGAGATAAATTTATAAATCAGATAAAAAGCACCATTCTATCTGAGAAAGGAGGGAAGGACAAAACCACACTGCTCCATGTGCAAGTATATAAACACATCTCTAAGACAATCCCCAATTCAAGAGCAGGCAGGGCTCACTGGCGGGAGTCTCTTCTGCCCACCCAACAGGAGGACGTGTAGCATTCCCCTGTGTCCACCCGTGTGACCACAAAGTGAAGTGGGGAGAAGCGGGAGAACAGAGGAGAGGTCTCTGGTTTGCTGCATAGTTTTCTCCCATCACAGAGCACCTGGCGGCCTCACAACCACAGCATCGCTCTCATGTTACAGACTGGGAAACTGAGGCAGCTCGCACGCCATCGCAAGCCAGAGTCATGTTCTTTCTGCCTTCTGTCCGCAGAGATAGGAGCTTCTTTACGGGAGTGTTGTGGGCTGGAGTAAATAACTTCCACTCTGGACATGTGCAGGCCGCACATGTGGGCACCCTTCTTCCTGTCCACCTCGCCCACTCCAGATCCCAGAAGGTATGCTGGGGGCCCCAGCCAGGGGTGACTCTGGAAGCCAACATGGATGTCAGCTCTGACATGGTTGCCAGCTTCCTCGGCACTTGCTCCTAACACCTTTCTGCCACCGAGAGCCCCATGCCCACTCCCCGCTAATACCCCCTCCTCACCACGGAGCACCCCCTTAATTATACTTAATGGCAAAGACCATAAGAGCTTTATTAACTTTATTATGGACCCAATTAGCAGCTAATGCCCCATGACTACTGTCCCCCCCCCCAATAATCCCATTAAACATAATGAAACTGCCTTTCCCCCTTTCCCTGCTGGGTACAAGCCAAAGGGACAAGGAAATCCATCTTCCTGGGCCTGATTCTGCCCCCTCAGGCCCATTGGACACCAGCTCGGGCCTGGAGCTTCCCAGGGACTGAAGCTGGGCATGCTGAAGACAAAGATTAATCAGCAAGTATTTTGGTGCCAGCCACTGCCTACACACACACACACACACACACACACACACACACACACAGACACGGGGGGGGGGGGGAGCAGCCTGGCTGATATCCAGGTAGCTCCTCTCTCAACACAGAGTTCTGGAGCACACTCATCCCCAAGCGTACCCACGTCCAGCATTCGGATGTTCTTGTCCAAGAGCACCTCAGAGCAGAGAATGTTCAAGTTGAAGGTCTCTGCCTGGGCTTGCCCCAGAGTGTAGGATGGGCGATCTGGGGAGAGAAAAAAAAACACTGGAGAGAGATGAGAATGTCTCCCCCGAGCCCACACCCTCCTGATACCCCAGGCGTGCTGATCATTACCAACAGTTATACAGCACTCAGGCCTTCCCAGGCCCTTCCCATTACCACAACCCAAGGAAGCAGGTGTCCCTTTCCCAATTTTCAGATGAAGAAACAAGAGTCACACAGATAACCAGTCTTGTGCATGTGCGGTGGGTGAGTGTGTGTTCATGCAGGCCTGTGTACATGTGCACAAGAGCATTTGGAGACCAGAGGTCAACATTGGGTGTTTTCTGAAATTGCTCTTGATCGTATTTTTTTTTAAGACAAAGGCTCTCTCTCTCTTTTTTTTTTTTAAATGTGTATGTGTATACGTATCTGTGTGCATATGGGTTCACACAAGTGTGTATGGCAGGCAGAGCTTGATGTTGGATGCCTTTTTCAAGCGCTCTCTCCACTTAATTTTTTAAACCTAGGCAGAGTCTCCTGATGATCCCAGAGTTCACTAATTCAACCAGTTAATATCAGCTGCCTGCCCAGGGATTCCCAAGACAGGGCCTTTCACTGAACCTGCAGTGCCCCCCCCTCCCCGCCCCTGAAATTCAGTTCTACTGGCTGGTCAACGAGCTGAAAGGATCTGCCTGTCTCCTGTCCCAGTGCAGCCATTGCAGATGCAAACAGACACAACTGCCCCACCCCCCCCCATCCCCAGTTTACCTGAAACTTACTTCGGAGCAGGCTAGACTGTAGACCAGGCTAGCCTCCCTTGCCTGGTCTCCTGAGGGTTCTGGTTAATGGCAAGCATCAGCACACTAGACCTGCATCTGGTTTTGAAATCTTGGTTCTGGGTAACCTAACACAGCTCCTTACACTTGTCCCCCAAGCACTGAACCATCTTCCCAGCCCTAACAGCAAGTATCCTGAAGTAAGTGCTTTCTGTGACTTATCTTGGAGATTTCCCCTTGAGGCAGAGGTAGGTGTATCTTTGTGAATTCAAGGCTGGCCAGGGCTACATAGTGAGGCTCTGTCTAAAACAAAACAAAACAAAACACACACACACCTTTCCTCTGTCCTAAAAAAAACAAGAGGCAGAGAAAAAAAAAAAAAATGAACTATTGTCCCTCACTTAGATGCCAAGCTACAGATACCATGAGGACAATCGTGGGAATGTGATAAGCCCTCAGCTCTGATTCCACACCAAACCTAGAGCCATATGCTTGCTAAGCAGGGGCTCCACCCCTGTGCTATAATCCTTTTATCCCTGTATTTTGATACAATGTCTTGCTAAGCTGCCCCAGCTGGTTTTGAACTCACTATGTGGCTCATTTTTGTCTTAGGTTTGAGATCATGTTGTCTCTGCCTCCTGGGGCAGAGGGTTGAAGGCCTAGGCCGCCGGGTCCATATTCCATATGAGCCTTGATGGGGCAGAAAGCACGAGGAACCACGGACACTTCAGTGCCTACCACAGAGTCCTGTGTGAAAGAAAAGGCTAATGAAGCCAGCGAAGGAAGGGTAAACAGACCGGCCATCCCAGTTAGCAACCCCAGCCACATCAACAGTCAAACCCTTATGACTGGAGTCTGGTGGAGATGGTTCAGGGGTCAGGACACTTGTCACCAAGCCAGACAGCCTGAGTTGCAGGACCCATATACAGGTGAAAGGGGAAAGAGCTGGCTCTTACAACCTGCAAGTTGTCCTCTGAATACCGCACAACATGCCACATACACACACACACACACACACACACACACACACACACACACCATGCACATGCACACACACATGCTAATAAGCCAGGTGTGGTGGCACATGCGTTTAATCCCAGCACCCAGGAGGCAGAGGCAGGCAGATCTTGGTGATTTCAAGGCCAGCCTGATCTACACAGTGAGTTCCAGGATAACCAAGGATATGTAGAGAGGCCCTGTCTCAAAACAAACAAACAAACAAACAAAAAGTAAGTAAAATAAATAATGAATATGGGATTGGAGGGATTGCTCTGCGGCTGAGTACATACTGTTCTATTCTTCCAGAGGTCCCAAGTTCAATTCCCAGCACTCACACCAGGTGGCTTACTGTAATTCCAGCTCCTCTGGTCTCTGCAATTACCTCCACTCACCTGCACATACCCGTCTATCCACTCACACTGCTTTTCCCATACACATAATCAAAAATAAAATTAATTAAAATGTTTAAAAAAGAAAGGGACCCTGAATACTGGGGCTGGGGTTGGGCTTCACCAGTAGAATCTCATGAAGCCCAAGTAGAATCTGAAGTAGAATCTGAGCTAGGCCCTGGGCTTGATCCCCAGCACTGTCCAGAACAAAACAAAACAAAATAAAGCTCCTTAACTCTCAGTGCTGAGCTTCTTCAGCCATCTCGTTTTAGGTTCAAGAACTTCCTCTGGCCGAAGAGATGGCTCAGTGCTTAAAAACTGTCTGTTCTTCCAGAGGTCCTGAGTTCGATTCCCAGCAACCACATGGTCGCTCACAACCATCTATACTGGGATCTGATGCCCTCTTCTGGCATGCAGGTGTACATGTAAAGAGCACTCACATACATTAAATAAGTATACACACACACACACACACACACACACACACACACACACACACACATCTCTTTGAAAGAAAACAAGAAGAACTGCCTCAAAGAGAACACTGGTGATCCAGACAGCATCTCCAGGAACTTGGGCTTGGCTGTGGCCCTGGATAAGACGTAAATTCTAAGATTGACAGAGGAGTATCAGCGTCTGCCCTGAGCAAGGGGGGCAGGTCCAGGAAAGGAGACCCTTGAACCCTTGCTTGGAAAAAGACTCTCCATTCCCGATTCCCTTCCCCAGGCAGGACAGTCCTGGAAGAAGCCACTTGAAATGAGCCCCAGGGAGACAGTGAGAGGGGCTGGCCTGGCTCCAACCTCCCAACTGCTACCACCTCAGAGAAGCCAACTTCTACAGCTCCCCCTCCAGTACCGTCCCAGCAGGGGTCAAGGGTGGAACCGAGATCTTTTTCTTTAGGCTTGTCCACATCCGGACCCAGCTGAGCCCTGACCTACAAAGAGCAGCATCCCTCCAACCTGGAGGAGGTGGGCCATGTTGGCCCCTGCCTGCCTTTATGAAGCATCCTCTCCTTCCCCCCCTCCCCCCGGAGGCCAAGGCTGGAACAGCCCCCCCCCCCCGGAATGCTACTCCCTGGGGTGACTCTAGGGCTAGGCGCTGGGAAGTCTACCGGGGGCATGACACCCCACTCCATTCTTTTTGAAGGGTAAGTTTTTTTCTGATGCTAGGTCCCCCAAGACCACCCTCTAAGCAAACAGAAGCACCCCCTACCCAACCACTGGGCCTGGAAAAGGGAGCAGATGTCTGGATAACCTTGAGTGGAGTCAGAATCAAGCAGCAAGAAGTTCTGGTGGCAAATGGGTGAAATTGGGAGGTCCCCAGGAAAGTGAGGTGACCTTGAGACTCCAGTTGGGGAGCATACGTTGGCCTCTCTGTTTTCTGACTGTATGGATTGTCCTTCAGTAGGTTTCCCAACCATGCTGGACCTGAGATTTTCATCTGTAAAATGGGAGTAAAAAATAGAGTCAGCTTCATAGGGCTTTTGGGGGGCCGGGATACTAACCCAGTAACAGGGTCACACCGTAGACCTTATTAGGACTCTGGCCCTTGGAACACAATCAGCTGGAGTCAGTGTTACAGAGCTGCTGTGCGTTGGGAGGCAGGGGTCCCTGGATTAGTAATGATAGTGGTAATAAATGGATAAGTAGCATTGTTAGGGCCTGACACAGAGACACATGTCTCTAATCCCAGCAACCACGGCAACGCTGGGCTATGAGCCCAAGGCTAGTTTGCATCAAAACAAATTGTTATATTTAATTTGTAAAAGTGCATATATATAGCATTGCTAGACCATTACAGGGCCCACAGCCTGATGCCTGGTTCTTACTGAGGAGGGAAGGGTTCATATCAGCTCACCTTGGCCCTAGCCTCCTTTCCTCTCCCATCCTCCCCACCCCCAACATATGCCTATAGCCAGCCATGTCAGACAGCCGACCAGACCCTGGCCCACTCCCAAACATGTAGTCATTGTTGTTTCTCCCCTCATTTCTCTCCATCCCTCCCTTCCTCTCTCCCTCCTTACTCCTCCCCCTCCTTCTCTCCTTCTCTCTCCCTCTTCCTTTCCCTGGAGCTAAAAGAGAAAGAGACATCAGCTTTGAAGGATGTGAAAATTAGCTGGAGCTGAGAGAGGTGTCAACTTCAAGGAGGCACCCCCCACTCCACCCCACCCCAGCCCTTCTTTGCCCTAGGGGTGGTGTTTCCACAAGTCTCTGCAGGGGGACCCCCACCCCACCCCCAGGTGTGGGCTGAAATTGTCAGACTGAAGCAGAGTGAAGTGGAGGGAGGAGGTGGCTTGCCAGGAAGAACAGGGCTGAAGCCCAAGGATCGTGCCAGGGATGGGGCCCTCAGCTACCCTACCTGGAGCCTGGATGCATGGTCAGAAGTATTAGCACCCAGGAGACTGGCTCGGACCTTCTGGACCCCAGTTTCCTTGACCAGAGCTGAGAGGCTAAGACACCTGATTGGCAGGCAAGGTGCTAGGTGGAAACAACTCTTCCCAAGAGATCTGTGGTGTCCTTTATCCTACAGGACCTTCCTCACCCTGTCTCTGACCTGTCTGAAGGTCTCCTCGGAGTCCCCTCCTTCAAAGGGGAGCAAAGAGCTGGGGCCAGCTCTAGTTCCTGGGAAGGTCAAGCTGAGCAAAAGATGGGGGCTTCGGGAGGGAAGGAAGGCTTCACCCTGTCTCTGTCATCGTTAACAGCCACAATTATTATTATTTAGAGAGATGGGCCAGAGGTGGTCAGGGACGCGGCTGGGGCGAGTGAAATGAAGTCCTCTGTACATGCCATCTCGCCAGGTTAATACTCCTGCCTGTCAGCCTGACGGCTGTAAGATTGATTACCCAGGCCTCCCGCTCTTTATAACTCGATCATTCGAATTAATCTCTGGCTGTCGGCCCATCTGATGCCTGAATCACAAATTTAATTTGGAGGTGTGCGGCTCCTCCCCCATTCCGTCTCCTCCTCTTCCCCCTCCCAGATCCGCCCCCCTCCCCCGCGCATCCCATTTTTCCTCCCTCTTCCGCCCTTCTTCCGGTTCTGACCCCCTGTCCTCAGTTTTCTGCCTACCCGTCTTGCTTCCGTGTTTTCTATTCTTCATGCCCTTCCTCCTTTCTGAAGTTATCGGGCACCTCCAAGGGGGCAGCAATTGGAGCAGAAAAAAGGTGGGGAGGAGTGGGTGGTCCTGAGTCAGCAGCCCCTCTGCCCAGGCCGGAGGAATGGGTCATGTCTCCCATCCACCGGGTGAGATGCCCACCCTATCAAGCTCCACCCCAAACAGAGAAAGAGGCTTAGCTGACACTAAGTAAGACATATTAATGTACTAAAGACTTAATGAAGTTGGGGTGGGGGGGGCTGAGGGGTGGAAAGTGCTTGCTTTATTAGTTTATGGCCGATTAATGGGGACGCCATTATGGTGATGGAGATGGATCGCTGCTGTCAGCAGCCGGGGCTGAGGGCCGTCGGCCGGCCGCAGCTCCTTCCTCACGTGGTGGGTGCTCAGAGTCAGAGAGAACTTCATTAGAAGCATCCGTGAGATCCTGCCTGAGGTAGCGACAGGAGCTCAGCTTGAGGCTTGAGGCTTGAGAGAGGCCATGTTCCCAGGTGTCAGCCCTGGGAGCTGATGTTGGTTGAGGTGGACTGGTAACGGGAAGAGAGTGGGGGGCGGGGCCCTGGACCTGAGAACAGCAGAAGTCTGGCAGTCACCTCTAAAACTAGAAAGAAGAAAAAAAATGGCACCTTGAAGTTAATGACCCTCACCAGGGTGAAGGGAGAGAACAGGGAAATGAGGGCTCCACTCCCATCCTTCCTCAGAGAGGGACCATGGGCCATGACACCAGCTTTGCTAGCCCAGAGGTTGAGTCACCTCCAACCTTGGGATCCTAGACCCCAGGCTGAGTCACTAAGATGGAGGTGAAAAGTGTCTCACCTCAACTGCCTCCCGGCTCCTTGAGCCTAGCCCTCAGAAGGCCAGGGATGATCCCTGAGGAAAGGAGGAGTCTGAGGGGCTGAGGGAGAGTGGAAGGTAGACAGGCTTAGCTTCTCAGCTTTCTTAGGCTGAGGGGACGGGAAGTCTCTAGATGGCAAGCCACTCCAAACACTTACTGATGATTTCCCATCCCCTCGGCTCCTTCTTTCCTCTACGCCTCTCAATTACTTTTTTTTTTTAAACCACGAAAGGAAAAACAAGGCTAGAGCCAATACAGCCCTGTTCCAGTGGGTCACTGTCAATCAGGAAGCCTCCAGATCCTCTCGGAGCTGAGTGCTTTTCATTAGCTCACGTCGCTCACGGCAACATACAACATTTTGACATGGATGCTTTGATTTAGGGACATCCAACTTAGTTCAAGGTCTTGAAAACGTGTATCAACAAGTGATGTCCAAACAGATACTCCTCAGGCCGCTCTCTAGAACCCAAACTTGCCCTAAGCATGCTTCAGTCCAAAGCCCATGCCAGCGAGGCCGCAGCCATGAAGAGATTCCAGATGGGCTCAGAATCATAGAGGACCAAAGTACATAGTCCTAAAAAGGACATTGACAACCTTACACACTTGAAGATGTTAATGGAATGACCATGGGCAAGTGAACCCAAAGATTCTCTTTAGTCTCATTGCCTACTTCTTGGTCACATGTGTGGTTGCCCACTGTGGGTTGTAGTAGGCACGTGGTGCCATATAGTCTCAAGCTTCTAGAGGCCGTCTAACTGTGGATGCTTGGGTGTCCATCTGTTGGGCACTAAGGTTGCTGCTCTGTGCTCCTCAAGCCAAGGCCCTGCCATCATGCCAGGGGTCACCACCCAGGCACACTCCCCAAGGTAGAAGCTACCTGCTCATCTAACTGGGAAATAAATACGCTGTTTCTGAGAGTAATTTAATTATTGGCTCCTGCGGACTAGTGGGTAATTAAATTCTGTAGCTCCCAAAGTAATTAATTGCTATGCAAATAGTAATGCCCTCTGCTTTGGAAAAGAAGATCCCGGCCTGAGTTTGCCCTGCAATTAGAAGCTAATAATTACCCTGTCATTTCCCAGCTTCTGCTGGGTAATTGCCCACTGAAGCCCCACTGGTCACTGAGGCCACTCTTATCACCTGCTGCTATAGATCTGACTCTGGTGGCCCCAACAGCCAGAGCAAGGGGGAGCCCCATCAAGGCAGCCTGGTTTCTGATCAAAGGAAACAAAGACCGACCCTTCTCTAACCTCTACTCTCTAAGAGGCATCTCAGCCTCCTGCGGGAGTGGGATCCCTGACAGATGGTTTTGCATGACCTTCACCGAATGATTCTTGTGTATCAGGAACTTTCTCAAAGACAGTCTAGTCTGCTAATGGTCGCACAAAATTTCCCCTGGTGGTCTGTTGTTTTCTTTCGTTGTCAGACTAGACAAAGCTTCTAGATAAACGCAGGAGGGCAGAGGCATTCTGTAGCTTACAGACAGCTCCTGGTTACTCAGTCTACACTAATCTATGTCCTCTGGAAAGGGATTTAGAAGATGTAATCTAAGTCCTTGATCAGTTGACTTTAAACTGGGGAGATTGTTTTCCATGGGTCTGGCCCATTCAGATAAGCCCTTAAAAGGGTCTGGGCTCTTCTTCACCAAGCAAACTCCAAAGAATAGATGGATCTACCATGGCTCTCCCTGCTAGATTCACAGTCTGACTGTTTGTGAACAGTAGTACCTTTGTCAGTGCCCAGGAGGTTCTATCTTGCCCCCAGGTCTTTACTTTCTCATTCTCTACCCTGTGCATTTCAGAATGACTTAGCCAACAATTGAGTAAGCTAATTCTTCGGGAAGAAGATTTTGTTGGTATTTTAATAGATCTTTTTGGCAGTGCTGGAGACTAAACTCAAGACCTTGCATATTCTGACAGACACCCTCTACCACAGAGCCACATCCGTAGCCCTTACAGTATGGAGTATGCTTTGCTGGTTCATTGGTTGGTATTTTTTATATGAGTTCTGTCCTGTGAGGCCCTCCTTCTAACCAAGGAGGCAGAGCAACAGTCATATAACTCCTATGGTCATGCTATCCTTTGTAACGTATCTGCCCTGGTTCTCAGACTGACCGTTACTTTTTCCTATTTAGAAACTAGGAAACCGGAATCAGATCTAAAACAGATTCCATCACTAAGCTGGTTCCAGAGCTAGTGAGTGGGGAAATAAAGTTGGAAACCAGTTCACCAGTCATATCACTGCTGACTACTCGGTGGCAAGTCCAAGGTAGGCTATACCGGTGTGATGTTTAACAATGTCAACTTTACAGGATCTAGAATCACCAGAGACAAGCCTCTGGGTGTGTCGTGAGAGACTATGCAGATAAGGTTATCTTCTGAGAACATCTGTGTGGGATTATCTAGATTAGGTTAATTGTGGTGGAAAGACTTAGCCCACATGTGGGGAGGTACCAATTCATGGACTGGTCTCCAAATGAGTGAAAAGAAGAACACTAGCTATATATCAACATTCATCCCTCTGTGTTTTACTGTGCAAATACAACAGTATGACTAGTCTCCTCAAATCCCTGCCAACATAACCTTTTTTTAAAAAAATTAGCTTCCCTTATTTAAGTTATTTTTAATTATGAGTATATAAGAGTGGGTGTGTGCACATAAGAAGTACCCTCAGAATCCAGAAGAGGGCACTGGATCCCCTGAGACTGAAGTTACAGGCAGTTGTGAGCTGCCCAACATGGGCACAAGGAACTGAGGCCAGGTCCTCTGCAAGGGCAGTACACATTTCTAACCACTGAGCCATCTTTCCAGCCCCCTAAGTTTGCCTTTCGTGGGTGTTGTACCATAGCCATGAGACAAGTCACCTGCAGCCAGCAGGTGACTAAGTGTCCCTGTGGGCCAGGTCAGTTCTCATCTCCACTCTGGATCTCTCCATGGCCAGCAGTCCTCCTGTTCCATCCCTTGCTGCTCTCTGACTCCTGTCTACAAACATGGAGCTGAGAGTGCCCAAAGCCTGTGATGTGCCTCCAAGCACTGGCTTTTCCTTTTAAAGCATGCATGGTTCATTAGCTCTCAGAATCACAGCTAGGATTAAGGTCCAAAGACAGGAGTATCAGGAAGTGCTGTGGATGCTGAGGGCAAAGTCTAGCCCTGTGAATGTCTGGCTTTTGGTTCAGACATACCCAAATAAACAAATAAACGGGCTCTTGGTTTGACCTCTTTCTCCCCAGTGCCTGACTGACACTGAGGTCTGCAAACAGAAGTTCCCAAAGGACCTGGAGGGAGAAAAGGTGTGGGCATGGTCATGTCAGTAGGTACCCCTGCCTGGATGCTATAGCTAGTACTCCATTGACAGCTCTTTAGAATCCATTCAGAGTTTTGGCTGTGCAGTAATCTCTGGATGATGAATATTTCCTCTAATGAATGGATGAGAATTGAATTAGCTGGAATGCCCGTGTGTTTAGACTCGCTGATTAAACCCCCATCTGCCTGAGGCCTGCCTGGGGATAACTCATTACATCTCATTTTTACTTCTTTTTTGTCATCTTTCTATGTTTCTGTAAAACTATTCTATAGTGTATTTGTTGAGCTGGCTTAGTTTTTATCATTGGTGGATTACATTTCCTCCTATGGATTTTTTTTTTTTTTTAGAATTTCACACGTGAGCACTGTATTTATGTCATTTCCATCTCTCTCCCCTCTGACTCTTCTAATGTCTGGACGCTCGCTAAAATTCACGACCTCTGCTTCTTTAATTGTTACACATGTAGCCGGACAGTGGTGGCACACGCCTTTAATCCCAGCACTTGGGAGGAAGAGGCAGGCAGATTTCTGAGTTCGAGGCCAGCCTGGTCTACAAGGTGAGTTCCAGGACAGCCAGGGCTATACAGAGAAACCCTGTCTCGAAAAAACAAAAAAAAATTGTTACACATGTGTCCTTATGAATCCATATGTGCATATAAGTACTTAGTCCACTTAGTGTTGCTCATATGTGTGTGTGTTTCTAGCTGACCATTTAGGATTTGGTCATCTGTGGGGGGCTCATCCTTGAGGAAGACAGAGTCCCCCTCTCTATAGCTCCGAATGTAGGTGTGGGGCCCTGTAAGATCACACACACACACACACACACACACACACACACACATTAAAATGTTTACTAGTGTTGTTATTGTTCAGTCTTGTTCAAGCACACATAAAATTTAGGATCCAAAATAATGTTACTATTGAGTTTCTTTTGTTGCTGCTGTTTATTTACTTTTATTTTAAAGATTTATTTTAGTTTTAGTTTTATATATATTATCTTAGGGTTACTATGACTGTGAAGATATACCATGACCAAGGCAACTCTTTATTTTATTTATTTATTTATTTGTTTGTTTGTTTGTTTGTTTTTGTTTTTTCAGGACAGGGTTTCTCTGTGTAGCCCTGGCTGTCCTGAAACTCACTCTGTAGACCAGGCTGGCCTCGAACTCAGAAATCTGCTTGCCTCTGCTGGGATTAAAGGCGTGCGCCACTACCACCCAGCAAGGCAACTCTTATAAAGGACAACATTTAATTGAGGCTGGCTTACAGGTTTAGTCCATTACCATCAAGGCAGGAAGCATGGCAGCATCCAGGTAGGCATGGGGCTGAAGGAGCTGAGAGTTCTACATCCTGTTCCGAAGACAAACAGGAGAAAAATGGCTAGGCCCACACCCACAGTAACACACTCTCTTCAACAAGGACACACCTCCTAATAGTATCATTCCCTGTGAGCCAAGCATATTCAAACTACCACATGTATGCCTCTGTGTGTGTGTGTGTGTGTGTGTATACGTGTGTACATACATGTGTGAGTATGTACCCTTGTATGCAGGTACCAGTGAAGTCCAAAAGAGGGCAGCAGAGCCCCTGGACATAGAGTTCCAAGTAGTTGTGAGCCACCTGACTTGGGTACTGGGCACTGAACTCAGGTCCTCTGGAAGAACAGTGTGTTCTTTTAACTACTGAGTCATCTCTCCAGACCTGCTTTTGGTTTTTGGTTAAACACCCCCGCCCCACCACTAGTGCTGGGGGCTGAACGCAGTGTCTTATGATGGCTAGGCAAGTGCTCTACCACTGAACCCAAACACTGTTGTTTGACTTATACAAAAGAATGGGAGGACAAGTCAAAGAAAAAATATAATGTTTGGTGTGTGTGTGTGTGTGTGTGTGTGTGTGTGTGTGTGTGTGTGTTTTGAGACAGGGTTTCACTAAACAGCCTTGGCCAGCCTGGAGTTTACTTGGTAGACCAGGCTGTCCTGGAACTCACAGACTGCCTGCTTTTACACACCACCGCCTCAGTCCGCTGACTCCCGATGCTGCGGTTAAAGACGTGTGCACCACCGTTGCTTTTAGTTGGACTGGGCCAGCACTTCCCACCATAGAGCTCCACCCCCACGTTCCAGTCCATTTATCTCAAAGTCTTCTGGGACCTGGGAATCCTTCTCTTTCTCCGGGAGCACTGTCCAGGTTACTTTTGAGTCCACACCAGTCTGCTCTCTTCAAGGAACGTTGCTTGGACAGGGAGTTGCTTTGGGAGAAGGGAGATGTTGTAGGAGAGAAGCCCAATTTGGGTTTGAGTGCTCATGAGGTGCAGCTTCAGACACCTTTGTTCTTCATCTAGAACCATTCAGTCACCTTCAAGGGAAGCCGCAGAGAGTTTGGGGGCGGGGGAGGGCTGTCCACACAGGCTGGTGTTCGGGTTCACACATAGGACTTTGTCAGGACCAAGGACAGCGTCGTTGGCAGCTCAAGGTTCTTCACTCAGTTCTTCCTTCTCTTCCCCGGCTTACTAACCATCTCTTTCTCTTCTCCTTCCCGTTATTCCTCTTCCTCTTCCTCCCTCCACTCCTCTACTTGCTTCTCGTCCCTCATCCCAGGAACAGAACCTGGTCCCTTAATTCTTCACCCCAGAAACCCTCAAGCTCAGTTAGCCAAGCTCCCCAGAAGTGTCTGTTGAAAACTTTATTCCCATGACTGAATCCTCCCAACCTCTCAAGAACACACACATGGAAATCAAGCATTCAAGTGCTGAACAGGAAAGAAGGTTCCGGCGGCTGTTTTTTCAAAAGACCAGACAGTGTTGCTCCAATGGGGCCTAGGACCAGGCTACCTGACCAGCCCCAGCATTTCCAGGGCTCTAACTTCGCAGTCCCCCCCTCCCTCTCCCTTCTCCTCACACTCTTTCCCTTCCTTTCCCCTCCCCTCCTCCCCTTCCCTCTTCGTTTCTTTGAAAAGTGGCAGCAGCTGCTGGAGAAGGCAGGCCCTTCCGCGAGGCTCAGCGATTGTTGTGACTGAGTGTCCTTGCCTTCTCTCCCAGTTAATCTAACTTGGGAAGACTTGAGGTGTGTTCTGGCTCTGCTGCCCGTGAAAGGCAGAGAATAAATAACAAGCCAGAGGCATAAACAGATGTGCAGATATATGCAGCTGGTGCTTTGCTGCCAAATTACCACGGACAGAATGCTGGCAAGAGGCCAGGATGCCTCCCCCTCTGTTTGGAGTTTGGCCACTAAGACCCATCCAAGCTTGCTCTCCATTTGGCAACCTCCAAGTGAGAGAAGAAATGCCAGGAAAGGAGTGGAGAGGCTTCAGGTGCCCTTGGGCTGGGTAAAGAACTCCAGAGTCTTGTCCTAATGACTCAGGCAGGTGGGGGCAGCTTAGGGGAAGACTAGGAATCTTGTGCCAGGCCCTCCCTGAATAGCCCCTGGAGTGGGCTCCCTGGGTGTGGCTGGGAGCAACTTGAGTTTTTACAACATTAAATGGTTCTATGTTACCTCCCCTCTCCTGATAGCAGATGGGGTGTTCCTGGATTTTGATGGCTTCTGACACTGCTCAGAGTTGGTGTGCAGTGCAGGGGACAGTCAACAGTCAAATCGAAGCCAACTGGGAAACCCCCGCCACAAAAGGACGTTGCTGGAGACTCCAGCCCTGGAACAGGGTCCGTGGAGACTGAGACTAGCTAAGAGTGTGTTGCAATCAGGGACAATGTAGGTGAGCAGGAGAGGAAGCAAGGCTGAAAGGTGCACTGTCCTGTCAGGCCTCTCTCTGAGGCACTTCCTAGCTGAATTCAGAGAGACACCAGGCCGCCACTCAGTGGTTAAAGGTGCTTATCCACAAGACTGATAGTTTGACTTCTGAAGTTTGATGGTAGGAGAGAATCTACTCCTGCAAACTGTCCTCTGACCTCCGTGTGCATACCATGGCAAGTGCATACTTAGGAACATACAGGAGATAGACAGACAGATAGATAGATAGATAGATAGATAGATAGATAGATAGATAGATAGATAGATGGAATTAAATACATGGTTTGGTTTGGGAGGGTTGTTTGTTTTGCTTTGTTTTGTTTGGGGATTTTGTTTTTGTTTTGAGACAGAGTTTCTCTGTGTAGCCCTGACTATCCATGAACTCTCTCTTTAGATCTGCCTCCCTCTACCTCTTGGAGTGCTGGGATCAAAGGCTTTTGCCATGACTGCCCAGCTTAACTAAATATTTTAAAGTGGAAGGATTTGAAAAGATGGCTCAGAGGCTAAGAACACTTCCTGTTATTGTAGAAGACCTGAGTTTCAGATCCCAGCACCCAATTAGGACACTCACAGCCACCTGTAATTCCAGTCCCAAGGGACCCAATGCCCTCTTCTAGCCTTCAAGGGCACCAACATGAATGGGGTGCACATAGGAACATTCCGGCACAAACACAAGCAAAGGAGAAACAATGAATAAACAAATCTTTTCTTTCTAAAGACAGCAACAAGTATGGTGCTCGGGTACCAGCATCTGCAGAGAAGATGCTAGCCAGAGCAGGGAGGTGAGGTGGGAGAGGTGGAGGGAAGGAGGTGATGAGCTTGCTAAAATGAATGCTTAGTGACATTCACCAATAGGCAACTGGTAGGCTGCCCTCCTCCAGGAATCCATGAGTGCTTGCTTTAACATCTGTAATTTAGGTACACGGTACACAGGTTTGAAAGTGTCAAAGAATAAATGAAAGACATTCAGAGAGAAAGATTGCTTAAAACTTGAAAGAGAGCCAGGCATGGAGGTACACGCCTTTAATCCCAGCAATTGGGAAGCAGAGGCAGGAGGATCTCTGAGATGGAGGCCAGCCTGGTCCACAGAGCAAGCTCTAGGACAGCCAGGGCTACACAGAGAAACCCTGTCTTGAAAAACAAAACAAAACAAAATTTGAGAGAGGGGTTGGGGTTTAGCTCAGTGCTGGTGTTTGCCTAGCAAGAGCAGGTGAACCCTTGACTCGGTCCTCAGAAGGGACAAAATCGAAACAAGGAAACAAAGCTAAAATCAAGTCAGACTTAGCAAAATTCCGTAGTTTTTTGTTTTTTGTTTTTGTTTTTTGTTTTGTTGTTGTTGTTGTTTTGTGCCAAATGCTGAGCTGCCTACTCAGTCCTGGTGCCAATCTTCTGGGCCCACTAATGCCATTTCTAGGACACAGAAGTACTCATCCTGTACTAAATAATAAGCTGCGGATGCCAGAGTAGCATTGTACCACTTGGAAATAATTTAAAGGTCCATTAAAAAACAGGGACCATAAGCCAGGTGTAGTGGCACACGCCTTTAATCCCAGCACTCAGGAGGCGGAGGCAGGCAGATTTCTGAGTTCGAGGCCAGCCTGGTCTACAAAGTGAGTTCCAGGACAGCCAGAGCTACACAGAGAAACCCTGTCTCAAACAAAACAAAACAAAACAAGAAAAACAAAACAAAACAACAACAAAAAGGGACCATGACATAAGGCACAAAGGTCCTACATACAGTTTTGAACCGTAGCAGGCATATGCTCATAGGGTACATTTTTAAAGTAAAAGACAATTTGGTCTACAAACCGAGTTCCAGGATAGCTGGGATTACACGGAGAAACCCTGTCTCAAAAAATAAAATAAAACAAACAACAGACAATAAAAAAGTTAAGGACGAGCCGGGCCTGGTGGCGCAGGCCTTTAATCCCAGCACTCGGGAGGCAGAGGCAGGCGGATTTCTGAGTTCGAGGCCAGCCTGGTCTACCAAGTGAG
>NC_034590.1:156433810-156451829 GCF_900095145.1 Mus pahari | reverse complement strand
ATGCAGGGATGCTGGGTGGGGGATGCAGGGATGCTGGGTGGGGGGTGCAGGGCTGCAAGTCTCTTCACTCAGAGGCTCTCCTTGGGAGATGAAACCCGGCTGACACCACAGAGCATGAGGCTCCTTAGCTGAGCTGACAGGTCTGTCAGCTCCTTTCACCCAGGCTCAGCTCTCCTCTGCAGTCCCTTGCAGCCTCTCTGGGGTTTCTTATGCCTTCTTACTCAAGGCTGCCTCTCCCAGACTGAGTTC
This sequence comes from Mus pahari, assembly GCF_900095145.1. Lineage (NCBI taxonomy): Eukaryota > Metazoa > Chordata > Mammalia > Rodentia > Muridae > Mus > Mus pahari. The sequence continues at coordinate 156,451,580 of NC_034590.1, read as the reverse complement.
TCTTCCCTTTTTCCACCGCTCACCGCCCCCATGGCAAGCCCTTCCCAGTGTTAGCTTCCTGTTACTCTGCCCTCTCCCAGCCCTTAAGCTATCTTTTTCTTTGTATTTTAAAGAGAAGACACGGAGTCAGCTGTCTCGGTTGGGGTTCCCAGCAAATTTTACAGATGATGGATAAGAAGCACGGACAAGGGGGAGAAAGCACAAGCCAGCTCAAGTTGGTCTATGATGTGATTGCGGGACGTGTTTGCGCGCAGCATCTAAAGACCATATCTCATCAGCACCCCCGCCTCCTCTGATCAATGAGAAACCTGAGGTCCAGAGAGGTTAAGGGAACTATTTCCTGTAACAGAGTTAGCTAGTGGCCAAACCAGAATTAGAACCCAAAGATCCCAAACCCCTGGGTGAGATTGCATCTACGGATAGATCTGTTGGATTCCTTTCGCAGATATAAAGAAGACAGATTTGGATAACAGATTCCCAAAGAGTGGAAAAAGCTAGACGCTTGTGGCCTTCAGGCTACGCAGGCTGGACGCGTCTCTCTACACTTCTTCCAGCCCCCAAGGCAAGAGCATCTCTTCTTGTCACTCTTCCCTGCAGAGAGGGCTCCTGGAGCAGTTCCCTCTCTGGAGGCCAGCTCAGGAAGGCTGAGAGTACTCTGCACTTGCGGTCCCACCCGTCCCTTCCAAGTCCTGGCCCATGACAAATCTGTCCTCTTCATCCGCCATTCCAGCCACCTCCCAGAGGCTTGGTTTGCTTTTACAGCGCCCTTTGTGCACCACCTGAGTCTGACATCTCCTTGGTCCACACGTCCCCCTTTTCTGCTTGGAAGAGACACTGGTCCTTAACACGAGCTCTAGTCACTTGCCATCAACACCAATGTGGTGTCCCCAAACCTCCTCTACACAAGGCCAATGCCAGTCTCTTTCCGGTGGCGCTGTGCACCCCTGGTAAACACCTGAATGCTCTCCCTTGGCACCCACTGACCCCCATCTGCCCTCTTCAGCAAGGACCTCTGGGAGGGAGAGTGGGGGGAGCCTGGGTGTGGGCTTTCCCCATACTTCTCCCATCTGCCATTGATTCCCCAGGACCAGCAAGGGAGAGGAGGGTAGCAGCAGTAAAGGAGTCAGGCCCTTTCCAGTGGGCTGGCTGCTCTCTGCTGCTTGCGCCCTCCCTTGCCCCTCCATCTCCTCCGCTCCCTCCCTCCACCGCAGCCTGCAGACCCAGCTACAACCTGCACGCAAGCAGCAGCATTTGGGGGCTGAGGCGGGAGAGGTTAATTATTGCTCCCCCGCCCCCCACGCCCCCCACAAGATGTATCTGACTGTCAGAAGGGGTGACAGATGAAGACAAAGTACAGGTGCAGCTCCTGCGAACCCAGCCTTCCATGTACCAGCCTGGTTGAGGTGGGGGGGGGGTTACCGAAGTTTTAACCCCTCTGGTGCCGGTGCAGTGCACAGTCTGTGAGCAGGAGGGAAGCTGGAGTTGAAACCTGGCAAGGGCCAACTGAGGCCTGGAAACCTGTAGGGTCTCTTCTTGCCTGCCTCAATCATCAGGATGGATGGCAATGTACAAGAAGGACTCAGCCGAAGACTCTAGAATCAAGGCCACAAAGCCACGGAGAGAAGCTTGCATCGGAGTCTGAGCCCGGACATTTGGAGAAGCCTGCCTGGTTTAGGTGTCTAAGGATACACTTCTGCCTTCTCCCCTCACATGGCTCTGTCTTCAGGGGTCTGATCATGGTGTGTGTTTCAGAAAGAGTGTGTGGTTGTATGGTTATGTGACTGAACCCAGGTGTTCTTGTGGTGCTATAACTCAGTAAACTCGACAGTACAGAGAGAGAAGGGGGGGGAGAGAGAGAGAGAGGGAGAGAGAGAGGGAGAGAGAGAGGGAGAGACAGAGAGTGCACACTTGTGGTGTCAGTGTGGGTACAACCATGAAGGTGTGTCCTTGGGAGAATATGGAGGAGGGTTTGCAAGCATTGAGGTACCTTTAATGAGGCGGGGAGCATACATACCAAGTGTGTTAGCATAGGAGGGTATGTCAGTGTGTGAACGTGGTGTATGTTCTGTATGTGCTGCAGGCATGTGCACATGTGTGCAGTACGAGTCTAAGGCCTCTTGCCGGTGGCCCTCTCCTTCCCCGATCTCCTCTCTCCATAAGCAAACAAGGTGAAATAATTACTTTTCCATTTAAACGCCCCATGTTCAAGCCAGAATGAAAACAAAGTGATTTAATAAAAATGTCTTTAAAAGGGAGAAGAGGAAAATGAACATCCTCTCTGCTCCCCTCCCTGGTGTTCAGGGAGTTCCCAAGCCCTTCAAAGTTAATTAAAACAGGAACTAAAAAATCACAGATTCACTTAGCAAACCCGCTTCCCATCTCTGCCTTTAAGGTAAGGCAGCACAACCCTGCCCCAGGCCTGCCCCTGCAGCTGCCCCCGATTGTTATAACTTCTGCAGGAGCCACCCTCATTCCTCATGGGCACCCTGGCTTTCTTGCACCCTCTCTTCAGAAGGAGACTTGATCCTTCCCCTCCTCCCAAAGAGTCATCAAAGGCCTTGTCCGGCTATCTGAAGCCCTTGATGGCCACTGGCCGCCGTCAGAGGTTTCCGGCCCTGCCTCCTCTCGGGATAAAGCCAGCCCATGGTCCCTGCTAGGCCTCCTCAAGGGTCCCCTGAGCCCCCAGCTGCTCTGAGCTTTATCTGTCTTCACTGACCCCTGGCCTTGTCCTCAGCCCCAGCTCAGTGTAGATCTGGCAGCTTCCGCCCGGGCTGTCTCTGTTCCCCATCACAGGCCCCATTGGAGCTCAGCATCCCAGATAAAAGAGATGGATGGATGTGAGTCGGGGGTGCCCCTCCCCACAAGGCAGAGCTCATTCCCGGAGTTCTGACAGGGGCTCCCTGTAGAGGACTGGGGTAGGGGTGACACAGCTAAGCTCTTTGGAAGTCAGGTTCCTGCCATCTTGCCAGACTTTCCGGTTCTTCTGAAGGTCCAGTTCCTAAGGACTCTTCCAGGCAGACACAATGTTGCATTATACTTCAAAGGAGATCCCGTGATGGGTACTAATACTAGTGCACACAGTGAGGAGGGGCAGGAGATCTAGAGAAACCCACGTTAGAGCCTGGCTCACTGGGAGGCCACTCAGCCAAAGGAGACGTATAGGAACTTCTGCCTTGGTTCAGTTCCCTAGGACCAGGAGAAGATGAGAGACAGGACGCCATTGGTCCTAGAGTCCTCAACTGTCATCCCCGGAAAATCCATCACTTCTCCCTCAGCCCCACCCTGTTTCTCTTAGGGGTTCTTTCTTTTTCTCCCAGGGGATTCTGGGTGCTTTTAAGTTCCTCAAAGTCTCTCCTATGCTGCTCTATGCTCAGTGGATGGAATGAGACCTGATGGTGGACACACTTGACCTAAAGCTTGTGTTTCACGTCTATCCAACAAAATCCAGGGAGAACTAGATGGCAGAGAACACATCAGAAATAAATTCATCCCTCCTGGGTAAACCCCTCCTGACGTTTGAGGGGAAAGCCCAGCTAAAATCTCAATGCTCAGTCTAGGTGGGGTGGCACCCGACTGGAACGCCAGCACTCCGAGGACAGAAGTGGGCAGAGCTGGATGAGTCAAGGCCAGTCTGGTCTACTCAAGGCCAGTCCGGTCTTCTCAAGGCCAGTCCAGTCTACTCAAGGCCAGTCCGGTCTTCTCAAGGCCAGGCCAGTCTACTCAAGGCCAGTCCAGTCTACTCAAGGCCAGTCTGGTCTACATAGTGAGTTCCAGGATAACCAAGGCTACAGAGTGAGATCTTGTCCTCCTCCCCTTCCCCCTCCCTGCTACCCCAAAGACCTCAACCCTAGGAAGAGGGAGAACTTCAAAGAAGGGAAACAGTGAGAAGAAACTCAGCAAAGCCAGGCAAGGAGGAAGGGGACATGTCTGTTCCCACAGACAGGCGCAGGTGGTAGTCTGCAAAGTGGGCCTTAACAGCATCGGTGTAACAAAAGAAGGAAAGAGGGAAGAAGTAGCCAGGAAGCACCTTTCCTGATTCTGCCCTAGGAGTGTGTTCCTGGGGATTTTCTTCTCCTCCAGAGCCATGCCCCACCCTCGTTTGGGTCGCTGGGACTGCGTTTAAACCAGAACTATAATAACAGCATGGGAGAAGATGACCCAGGAGCTGGCAACAATGTTTCATGGGACACTGGTGTTGAGCACTCGCCCCACTTTACCCACCAATGAGTCACCTAAGCTAGGCTAAGCCCTGAAGCTTTTAAAGCTCTCATCTTCTCCCCCACAGCACATCTGGAACCCTGCTTAAACACAGCAAACCCTGCAAACCCTAGAGAGGGTTGGAGCCCCCTAGCGAGAGAGGAGGAGAGAGCAATTTGTCTAAGCCAGTTTCCCGGCTCTGCTCAATCCTCATGTATCCCTGCACCAGAAGAACATCTCTGCCTGGTCCCCTAACTTAATCCCATCTGTTGGGTCCCCTAATTTTGGTTTTATTTTTGTTTTGTTTTTTTTTTGTTGTTGTTGTTGTTGTTATTTGAGACAGGGTTTCTCTGTATAGCTCTGGCTGACCTGGAACTCACTTTGTAGATCAGGCTGGCCTCGAACTCAGAAATTCACCTGCCTCTGCCTCCCGAGTGCTGGGATTAAAGGCGTGCGCCACCACTGCCCGGCTGGGTCCCCTAATTTAACTCTGTCCCTGAACCTGGCTTCATTTCTTCCCTCAGGCCCTTCTTAATTCAACCACAACATCCCAAGTGCTCCCCTCCTGATATGCAACTGACTCCCAGAGTTCAATGCCGTTCAGACGAGACCCCTGCCAGTCTCTAAGAGACCCCTTACACTGTGGGCAAGCCTGTGTCTCCTTCTTGTGACCCTTTGCTTTAAGAAAGAGTAGGGAGCGGGTGCTGGAGAGATGGCTCAGCAGTTAGAAGTACTGGCTGCTCTTCTAGAGGAACTGGGTTTGATTCAGCACCCACAGTCAGCAGCAGCTTACAAGTATCTGTAACTCCAGCTTCAGGAAATCTGATGCCCCGTTTCTGACCTCCGTGGGAACTAGGCCTGTGCTAGACCTGCGCTGGGATTAAAGGCATGCTCCATCACACCCCTAATAAAATAATCTCTTTTTAAACGTCTCTTATATAGAATTCATTTATTTTTATTTTATGTGCGTTGGTGTTTTGCCTGCATGTATATCTATGGGAGAGTGTCAGATCCCCTGGAGTTACAGACAGTTGTAAACTGCCATGTGAGCGCTGGGAATTTAGCTCTGGTCCCCTGGAGGAGTAACTAGTGCTCTTAACCGCTGAGCCATCTCTCCAGTCCCCCTTGAGGGGTTTTTTACAAGGGTTTTTCCAATCAAATGAAAACTCTTTAAGGCCCCTTAGTCCAGGCCCGTCTGCCACTACCAGAAGTATCCACCAGATGGCAGCCTTTTCCCAGTTCCTAAGAATTGCCAGAGAGGTCGCCTTTTCCCCACCATCCTTAGTGGTTGGTGCATAGACTCAGCCCCCATCACCATCCTCAGTATGGCGAGTGCATCCTTGGTCCCCAAAGTCTGCAATTTTGGCTTCTTTAAAATCAAGTCCTCCCTCTCCTCTCAACCCCCCCCCCCCAGGCTTCTATTGGATGGGTGGACTCCCCCTGGGGTCTTCGGTTCTGTTCAGTCCTCAGATCGACCCCTATGGGGCGGATGTGACTTGGGTAAGCCCCACACCCTCAATTCCGGCCAGCGCGGATGAGAGAATCCGTGTTACTACCACTCCAAAGAGGGTGATGGAGTCGGTGCCTTTAGCACATCGTGGCATACATACTTGTACACACAGTCCCCTTTGGTTTTTCTCCACACACCCTGCTCAGAATGGAGGAGAAACGCAGCCAGGTCGGCCAAAAGCAAGAGAGCATCATTCCCGAAGGTCTAAGATCAGAGGTCAGGAGTACAAGTTTGGGAGGGGGTTGGCTCGTATTAATCCAGTTGGTCCTCTCTCCCTGACTGACAACCTCCGGGTGGGGCAAAAGGGAACCCATTTGTTACATCCTACACAAACGACTAAAAGTCCCAGAGGTGGGCGCTGGGGGTGGGGGGGGGCGGTGCACAGGGAACGTCCCACCGCCAGGCCTGGGCCTCTCTGGCTCTGTTCTCCAGCAAAGGAACCGCACACCTCGGCTATGAGCTGAGCCGTTTAGTGCAAAAGGCTTTAAAACCCGTGGGGATGAGAAGCCGAGAGTGCCCGCGGCCGCTCAGTTTCCCCGTCCTCCTCCCCCTCTCCTCCCTCGGGAGCGGCGGGAAATTATTTATTAAAACACCGCCCGCGCTCTCATTTATTTGCGGTGAATAATCCTAGGCCTCTCAGCGCGTTTATTAAACCTTTCCCGTCCCCGCGCCCGCATTACTTTAATAATAAATCGCGTGTCACTTTCCGGCGACATTATTAAACCCCGTCCGCTGCAGCAGAGGCGGGGTGCGGGGAGGGTGCAGGCGGTGGGCGGCAGAGCATCCTTCCACTCCAGGCTGCAGGGCCCAAACCCTCAAGGCTGCAGAGGGGGAAACTGAGGGCTCGAGGAGGTTACTCCTTATAGAGTCTGCAGTCGCGACAGATTCGGGTTTGAGCGAGAGCCAGCCTGTGCTCTGCAGGTAGGTGCAAGGGGACAGGCAGGCTACAGGACATTTTGACACCCCGGAGAGCAGAGAACAAGCTATGATGGATACAGGGATCAGGACCCAGGTCCTCAATCACTGAGTGGAGAGGACCTTCTTGAAATCGTGCAGCAGGACGCTCCCCACCCCCACTCGGCCCAGACCCTCCCACTGTCCTGCTTCTGCTGGCGCCTTACAACTCGCTGCCAGTACTCGGCCGCAGCAGTTACCGGGCATCACTGTCAGAATCGTACTGGAAAAGTGGTAGCAGCCAGGCAGAGGCAGTTGGATATGCTGTTCATACAGGCAGGAGGGGTGGCCAGGCCTCGAGCATGGGGTTCCCGGCCACGCCCCTTTCAGGGGGCCGGCAGCCAGCGATGGGTCTCACACCGCAAACACTGACGCTGAGCCAAGAGCGGTCCCTCCCTGCGGTGGCGCCAGCTCCGGGCGCAGCCCCGGCGCGTAGGAGGTTGTCGCTTTCCACACACAGTGTCTTGGCCTGGTGACTAACTCCACCCTACCCTTAAACAATTTCATAAACTCCTCAGTGTCCCCGGGCTAGGTACAGAGAGTATGTGGAGAGATCTAGGCCAAAGAGTACTTTTGTGAAAGACCTCAAGTCAGAAAAGGATTGCTCACAACTGGGACAGTTAGAAACAGGGTTACTACGACTTTACATTCCTCTGGAAGATGGAAAGGAAAGGAGAGAGAAGAGGAAGGGTGTGGCTAACACAGGTGCCCCCACCACTAATTTATATTGAGGTCCCACCCACATAGATCTGGTTCTCCACTCTGCCTGGGGTGGAGACAAGAATAAGGGCCAGAGATCCCTATACCAGCGGGGGATAGGGGTGGGGGGAGGGGGGGCTGGGACGACTTCCTCCTCTCTCCAGTCAGATTGCTCTAGGCTCCCTCACTAGGGGACAGGAGAGGGCAGTATAGGGCCTGCAATCACCAATATGCGCATCTGTAAGAATTGTCCGCAGCAGTGTGGCTCGGTTTGTTTATATAATTTTTTATTGGTGCCCACTGTGTCTAGTCGTCTGCTAGGCGGGTTTTGTCCCCTAGAGTGTATAAGACACGGAGCTGCCCCACCCCTCTCCCTGTACCGAACTAAATCAGTCCCGCTGCGCTCATCTCTACAGCGGAAGCTTCTGAGTAATGAGTTTTGAGGACAGGTGAGCTGAGGCTACACTGAGCACTAAACAATCCATGAACGGACCCTGCTCGCTCTTTTCCAGTCTTCTCCGGGGCGTTCTCAACAGCAGGGGTGCACCTGCAGAGATCTGGAACTAGTAGTAATCCTCCGACTCCTCACTTTCTGCAGCCTCCTCAGGAACCAAACTCCGGGACTGCAGCTGGGAGAATCCCGTGGCATTCAGCTGGTCTGCAAACATACGTGGTAAAGGAAAGGGGTCAGGGAAGAGACTTGGTGTATGGGAAGGCGTGTGTGTGTGTGTGTGTGTGTGTGTGTGTGTGTGTGTGTGTGTGTGTATACAAGTCATATGCAGCCTGTTCCTTACAGGCATTCAAGGGTCCTAATGCACTGCATCTTCCTGGTGCCCAGAGCTCAGGGCTCCCTTACCTGGTGTGAGCACTGTGAGGGTGGCAGAAGCTTCAGCTTGGCCCAGAGCATTCCGGGCAAGGCAGCGGTAGGTACCCTCATCACTAGGGCGCAAAGCTTGAATCTGGAGCCAGCCAGTCACCTCAAACTTCTGAGGTCCACCCCTAAACTGGAGACAGAAGTGCTGTCGGCCAGGTCATCTGGGGAAGGAAGGCCTGGGTTTTTCAGGAGTATGCCCCTGCTCCCTGCCCCCTACCTGCACAGAGATATGGGGGTCATCCCCCGGCAGCTGGATAGCCAAGCCGTCTTTCCTCCACTCAATCGAGGCCATGGGGTAGGCAAACACCTCACAGCCAAAGATCACATCCTGTCCGGTCACATTCCAAATATTGTGAGGCTGGGACAGGATCTGGGGCTCTGGGGCAGGGGGATGGAAATATGAGGCTTGACAACAGGAAGCTGTATCCAGCTCAGGGAGGACACGATTTACAAATTAATATGGACATGTTTGGAGCAAGACACAAAGCACGCCAAAGTCAACATGCATCTGCAAACAAAATATGCCACAAGCCGGAAGACATACAAAAGTAGGGGCGGATGCACACAAAGGCACAACAGCCAAGTTCGGAGTTGCACAGGTACAGAGAGCAGTGTCAATTACACAGAGGTTGCCTACAGACCCACAGCTTAGCTGGATAACCATGTTCTGTCCTGGACTGCTCCGCTGTCCTCATTCTACCCGAGGGCCCCTTTCCTGCGGGCGGTGTAACCAACACCTCCCTCCCCCCTTCTCCCTGTTCTAACTAGGCCCAGTTCCCAAAGGCTTGAAGAACAGGCACATTCCAAATGTCGTGAGACTGTGACAGGATCTGGGCTCCGAGAGGGAGGAGGTGGGAAAAACACCGCGGCAGGGAAACCTAAAACCACCATGTTGCATGGCAGAAAACAGTTGGGACCCCCCTGCTAGTGCGTTGGTTTCCGCTGCAACTCCAGCCCAGCCAGACTAGAGGAGGTAAAAGCTGAGGAAGTGTGGGTGGCCAAAGAAAACCTCAAGCTTGAACAAGAGGCAAGAAGCCATCTTCCCTTTTCTATCTAATTCCTAAATGCGAGGGAAAACTGATAGGCGGGAGCCAGGGTTAACAGGATGCATCTCACGGGACTCCCTCTGCTTGGGCTCCAGCAGTCTGGGCAGTCTTGGGGGGGGGGGGGGGAATCTTTCAGTTCAGACCCAGCTATTGGCTATGTGCCTGTTCCTTCGGAGGCCGGTCCCTGCAAGTCTGGATAGATCTCTCAGGCACCTCAAACCTGCTAACAAATCTCAACCTGCTTTTTAATTGGCAGCCTTTGAGGCTCTTGGTCTCCCTCAACTATTCATTCTGCTGACCATAGAGCAACGCTGTCGGGGATCCGGGAGTAGTGCCTTTGGGGAGCCAGGGACAGGTACTAAGAGCCCTGTACTAGCGTACCCGATTCGCAGGGCCCCGGATGCACCACAGTGAGGTTAGCGTCCGGCCGAGCGCGGGCGGCCTCCTGCAGGCGGCAGATCTGCGGGTAGGTGCGGCCGTCCGAACCACAGAGCGGGCGCTGCGAGCGGCAGACACACAGCGGCTCCGGCACCTCTCCTCGGCTCAGGTCACCGCCCCCGTCCAGCCTGCACTCGAGCTGCTCGCCGCAGCGCCCGTAGAAGTTAGCGCTGGGGTCCAGATCGCAGAGCTGGCCCTCCAGGTTGGCGCATTCCCAGCAGCAGCCGCACGCATCCCGCACCCGGCCTGCTAGGCAGCCCCGCGGCGCAGCGCACTCTTCTGGCCGGCAGGGAGCACAACCCTCGCCCTCGGCTAGCAGCCTCAGCCAGCCTCGCCGTAGGTAATCGGGGCCTGTGGACGGCCTCGCGCTAACGGGTAGCTGGGTCCACACCACCAGCAATAGTGGTAGTAGCAAGGGCAGCGCCAAGGTAGGTGCAGCATGGTTAGCCGGAAGCCCTGTGAACACTCGGGGCATCGGCGCGTAGGTGCCCTGCCAGGAGAGGGAAGCCAGGTCTGGAAGTCAGAGATAAAGTCAAGGCTGCATAAAAGCTTGATTCTAACTCTGACCTTTCCTTTGCTACCCTGGAGCCAACTAGAAGCCCCAACAGAGGCCTGGTGAGTGAGTCCCTAGGGTATATACCAGTTGGTAATTGATTAAGCTGGTCTTGGGGACTAGGGAGTAAAGAGACAGAGAGTGTATGGGGTATGATCACTAACACCCAAGCACGTATGCATACACCTATACACACACATACGCATATACACACATGCATACATACAGGCACGCGCGCGCGCGCACGCACACACACACACACACACACACACACACACACACCAGCATCACCTCCAAAAACCACCCAACTTTGATGCACCTTTGCCCCAGAGATGGATAAAACTACACCTGTTGTAAAAACTTCAGATTGGCGTGATGGTGCTGGGGACATCCCAGCGACTCACCTAGTGCCTTGGACTAGGCCCTTAACAGCTGGGATTTCCAATCCTAAAAAAACAAAATCAAAAACAAAAAACCGGTAGGGAACGAAGAGTCGTATGCACGGCCAGCCCAGACCCTCAGGCCACCTCTGCTTCTGTCGGGGGATAGCTGGCAGCCCACAGACTTAAGATTCAAAGAGAAACTCCCCCGCCCCTTCTCCCTCCCCGCCCCTAGATGTCGAATACCCGCCTTCTTCCCAGGCCCCGAGGCCGATAATTTTATCCAGTCTCACAAGGACCCTCCTGGGCCTTTCACTTCGTCCCTAGCACAAAGTCACAATGAGTGTACAGAGCTGCCGTAACCAGACGCCGCCGCTGGGAAAGCAAAGGATGTGAGAAGAGAATAGGAGTAGAATGGCCGAGGAGCTGTTGCCTGAATGAACCCCAGGCCCTGTCTCATCTGATTTAGTTCCGGAGAGCGGCAAACAGCTGCAATATAGAAGGAGGGAAAGGGTTCTAGTGCTAAGAAATTTTACTCAATGTAAAATTGACTTCAACACTATGGGCGTTTCTGGAGGGCAGGCTCGGGGCCAGCTTCCTCTGGGCACAGTTTGCAGCTTTGCTCACCCAGTCTCTCCACTGGGGCGCAGACGAGACTATAAGCGTTTCCAGCTGCCATCCACATCTGGCTACCTCCCTCCCAATATAGGGCAGGTGCTTGAACCCGCAGAGGAGTGGCCGCAGCAAGGCCGGCGGGTGACTCCCCGTAGGGCGTCTCTGGGCTCCGGATTACAGGTTGCAAATTCCAGCATGTCGGGGACCAAAAGTCTTCAGTCTGGAGACCTCCGCCAACGCCACGGTGGCACTTTTGAGTTAGGGGCAGGAAGCGAAGCATCTTCGGAGGCCCGCCCACCATCCTGAGAATGGCAGGCCCCGCCCCCGCCGGCCCCCAAACAGCTTCCAGAAACCGCAATCCAAGATCCTAGGAGGAGGAGGAGGAGCAGAAGGAAACCCAGCTTTCAGGCAAGGGAGGGGTAGGGTTTATATAGGCCCCGCCCAGGAGGCGTCATCGGCTCTGACTGCGCGTGCGTCCGCGGCCTGCGGCGGCTCCGCTCTCCCCTGCGAGGAGGAAGCACCGTAGTCGTCGTGCATTTCTGACTTTGACCGAGCGCTCCTAGGAGCATTCAGTCTGCAGAGACGCTGCCTCTGGCCAGAGGGGTTCCGACGAGGTGGACGAGCGCTGTACACAGGCGATCCCAAACTCCGAGGAGACAAGAAGCGAATTTCACGCGAGGTTTCGGGACTGTCGCGAGAATCCCAACGGCGAGCTAGACGTTCAAAAGGAAAAGCCCGCGGCTTTTAAGCCAGGAAAGAACGAGGGCAGGCAGATACCGATGGTAGTGCTAGGCAATCTCTTGGTTGGAGCACACGTTAACTGTCGGCCTGGGAGCAGAAGTGACGCGAGGACTGCAGAATGTTCTGGAAAAGGCGTGTGAGGAGGACTTGCCTGGTGGATCAATGGAGGCACTCTAGGGGAGGTCCCTAGCTGTGACTGGGGGCGGTGATCGTCGCCCGAGGTAGAGTGGGAGCTGTCCAGGTCTAAATGAGAAACAGTGAGCTTCCAGCCCTAGGAGCCACTATCAAAATCCCCAGCGTCAGGGTCCTAGACACGTCTTCCATCTTAATGGTTGCTGGCGTTTACTGTCAGTCTTTGCTATCCTTCGCGCCTCTAGTAGGAATCACGACTAATTCACCAGTGTGTCTGCTGTCTCTGTACCCCCCGAGACCGACTGCTAAGGAAGTTCTTGGGAAGCATTTGTGCATTAAAAGTGAAAGACTCCCTAGTTCTGAAAGATGAAGTTACTAATGAGAGGCTAGGGATTAAATCGACGGAGAACGAGCGCCCTCTGGTGGGTTTGCAGCAGCTGTGACTCGTGACAATGCATACTGTCTATATTAGGGATCCACTGTAACTTTGAAAACGTTCTTGCAGTAGTCTTGTGTTGCTGGTGATTAAACCCGAGACTTTTAGAGGTAAGCCAGAACTGTGTCACCGAGCAGTATCTCCGGCCCAATAATAACATTTTAGAAAGGAGTTTGTTCTCATAAGACAGTTTGAAAGCCTAGCTACTTGTGTTTCCATGTGCTCATCTTCCACTTAATCTGGTGAAGCTCTAAAACATGTTAAGCAGCAACCGTGTGCATCAGAAAAAAGGTTACTTACACTTTAAAACGTTGAGTTGGTTTGACAAGCTTCCTATTTTGAAATTTTTCTACTTATATGAGTTCACTGCAGCTGTCTTCAGACACACACACTAGAAGAGAGCATCGGATCCTGTTACAGATGGTTGTGATCCACCATGTGGTTGCTAGGATTTGAACTCTGAACCTCTGGCAGAGCAGTCAGTGCTCTTAATCGCTGAGCCATCTCTCCAGCCCTAGCTTCCTATTGTTGAGGCAAAGGAAATTATTTCTAGACCAGATGATGTGGTTACTACCAGGCATATCAATGAACGAGGTGTGATTCAGATGAACACCTGATAGTTAATCTTCTAAAGTATTTATTACTGTGTTGTGTCTATGGTGTGTATGTATATGCCTGTAGACACATTCGTGTTTGGAGCTCGGGGTGATTTTCAGGAGTCAGTCTATCCCCTTCCATCTTGAAGTCATTAGATTTGCATAGCAAGCCCCCTTACCTGCTGAACCATCTTGTTGCTCCTGAATATTTTTCTACATTATTTGTGTTTGTGCATGTTTCGGTGTATTGTACACACTCTGTGCACATGAATGGGAGTCTGTTCCACCCCATGAGCCCTAGAAATTGAATCAAGGCATCATGCTTGGTGCAAATGTCCTGACTTCCAGCCATCTCTCCAAACCCCCCATCTTTTTTTATGTGCCTTGGTGTTTAGTGTACTTCTGTGAGCACATCAGATCCTCTGGAACTGGAGTTACAGACAGGTGTGAGCTGCCGTGTGGGTGCTGGGAATTGAGCCCAGGTCCTCTGGAAGATCAATTGGTGCTCTTAACCACTGAGCCATCTCTACACACACAACCCCCTTTTAATTAAATATGGTGGAAGCCAGTCATGGTGACACATACCTATAATCCCAGAACTCAGGAGGTGTAGGCAGGAGAATCAGAAGTTCAAGGTCATCTTTGCCTACCCAGGGAGTTTAAGGTCAGATGGGCTCCACAATACCATGTCTCCAGAAATCAAACAACAGGAAAACCCCTTAGGATGACTTGGGAGGACTCACTTCATAGCCTCTGTGTCATAAGCTTTGCTTGGGCACAGTTATGGAGAATAGTGGGGTGTCATTTGAGGAGGAAATGAAGCACATGGTTCACAGTGACAAAATGGATACAGATGAACTCTGCTTCCTATGAATATTAGAATCAATTAAGTCAGAAAGGCTCAAGATCGATAATTAAGATGAAATGCTTTATATTGGTCTACTATGACAAATAGATGTTCTCATTAAAGTAGAAAATAAGATTAAGATAAGTATGTAGATACCACAACTGTATAAAGATATAAATATCAGTAAACAGAGAATCTGGTATGAGGCTGAGTGTAATTCTCACTATCCTTTATTTTGTAAAATCATTTTCATAATGAAAGAGTAGAGGCCAGTCTCCCATACTGTCCCCCCAAAATGAATGGAGACTATTTTTTAGGTAAATTAGAATGTTGAAATAAATACAGAAAGCAGGGTCAGCCAGATAGGAAGATAAATATTGTAATTTATCTACAAGTAACATTATAAAATGGAACTAGACTAGCCAGGAACTTGCTTCTGGAATACCTAGGCACTCAGGTAAGCTGAGCAGATTTCAAGACATCTTAGACACACCAGGCCAACAGTGTCTTTATCCTCCTCCCTCCTTCTCAGGACAATTTCTTTCTTTCACCCACACCTGACCTTTGATATCTCTTCTGCTTTTGACCACCAGATGACCTATTTTCATAAAAATAACATTAGAAGGGGTATTTAAAGTAGTCTACATTTCCTTAAAGTTACAATTATTATGTGTAATTGGTATCTGTACGTGTAGATGCACACATGCTAGTTGAGTAGTGGAAGCCAAAGAACAACTCTGGGGGTGGGGGGTTGGTTTCCTTTCTCCTGCCGTCAGATGTGGGGATTGAACTCAGCATGTCAGGTGTGCCCAGCAAGCGCTTTCACCCGATGGACCATCTCACCAGCCTGCCCTCCTGCATCTGTTGCTCTAGCTCCCGTGTTCTCTTTAGACAGGATCCCACTATGTAGTCCTGAATGGCCTGGAACCTGCCATGTAGTACAAGCTTGCCTCAAACTCACAGACAATGCCAACTCATTCCTTAATGTACCCTTTATTTATCCCTAGCACTGAAAATTAGGTTCTCTACGACCCTGAGAGGGAAAGGGCCATCTTCCTGAAAGTCCTACCAAGACTACACAGGGCAGTAAGAAATCTTATTCTCCACATATGTTTGTAACATCTATTTGCAACAATCTCCAGGCTCACATCCTACCTCTAGCCTTTTCTCTTAGGATATAATGAAGCCCGGCCCCTCCCCTTGGCTGTCAGCACACAGGCTACTCAGCCCTAGAGTTACAGTAAAAGACCATAAACCATCAGGTAGCCTTCCTCAAAGGGTCCCAGAAGCCCAAAGTCCCCAGATGGGTGGACACCATCATGCAGGCCAAATATAAAGAGCGGCTCGCTTGATGAGCACAGGTCTACACATGTGCTGCTTTTACAGCGTGCCATCTGTACATCAAGAGTACCACAAAAGATGACTATGACCAGGATCTTGGGAGGATATAGGGAGATGCTGTCAGGTCAGGCCATCTCGGCAGAGGCTCAAAGACTGGCCAATAGGGTCCTCCAAGCCCTGGAGGGACTGAAAATGGGGGGAAAGGGCCATGATGGGGTGACAAACTCAAACCAGACAGATGACAGTTGCCAACAAGAAGCATAAAGAATGCTATAATTCCCTCATTCAAAAAACATGTGTGTGAGCATGTGTGCATGTATGTGTGTGTATACACATGTGGACACACACACACACACACACACACACGACTAATGTTGGTTTCGGAGGAGAATTGGGGCATAAGTTAGCATGCAAGCTTCCCTGGCACTGCCCAGCTTGCTGAAACAAACAAACAAACAAACAAAAAAAGCGCCCCTGCAAACTGTACTCAGAACTCCAAACAGGGAAGGGCGGGTGCTTTCTAAAGGGCTAAGGAGAACTGATGATGTTGTCGGTGGATTGTAGAATCCTGATCCCCACAGAGCACCTTACTGTAACTGTTACACCAACCAAGCACGTTCATAAGTCTTTAATCCTTACATAAGATTATTCTCGGCCTCACAAAACCCGGTGTGACTTTGTACCTTTTCCGTCCCTTTTTCCAAAGGCAAGACATGGGAAGAGAGGTAACAGAAGGAGGCCCTTGAAACAATACTCAGCCAAACTGCTCACTGTTGTAACCTATCAGTGCTGTGCTCACAGAGAGCAGAACTGTGGGGCTTTGAAAAGGGGATGGGGGCTGGTGAGATGGCTCAGTGGGTAAGAGCACCCGACTGCTCTTCCGAAGGTCCGGAGTTCAAATCCCAGCAACCACATGGTGGCTCATAACCATCCATAACAAGATCTGACGCCCTCTTCTGGAGTGTACTTACATATAATAAATAAATAAATCTTTAAAAAAGAAAGAAAGAAAGAAAGAAAGAAAGAAAAGGGGAATGGAAGCAGCCTCCTGGGACTTGGGGCTTGACCTGCAGCCACACTTCTCTCTACAGACTTTAAAGGCAAGATGGACAGACAAGAGACGAGGCTGCTGTGACCCAGATCTACTGCTTAGAGAGCTAAATAAGCTCCTGCCAGCCCCAGACAATGAGGCCTCTGCACTGGGTGGAGCCAGAGGCCCCAAAGCTTAGGATGGCCCCTAGGAGGTATTTTGACTTAGACCGTGAGCTTCCTTAGGGCTTCAGAGGTTGCTCAGTGGTCCCACACTTGGGGCCCCAGAGGACCAGAGCTGGTTCCCAGTCCTCCTGTCAGGCCACTGACTCCACCCTGGGGAATCGAATGCCCTCTTCTGGCCTCCATGGACAACAGCATTCAGATACATGCACATGAACAAAGTTAAAAATAAGTCTGTAGAAAAAAAGGTCTAGGCTACCAGTCAGCTTTGCTAGTAACTCACTTATCAAGACTTTCTTTGGGAAAAAATTGGGGCAAATTCAGCCTTCAGACACTGAGCTGGTCAGTGTTTTCTTAAAATATGTCTTTTTATGACTTATTTACTTTTATTACATTTACGTTGGTGTTTTTGCCTGAGTGTATGTGTGTATGAGGGTGTTGGATCCCCTGAAGTTGGGGTTACAGACAATTGAGACCCATCATGTCCGTGCTGGGAATTGAACCCAGATCTTCTGGAAGAATAACCAGTGCTCTTAACTGCTGAGTCATCTCTTCAGCCCCTATAGATCTCTTAAAGGGAATTTCCAGCTATTGTGGAGCTAGGGAGAAAGAAAAATTAGAGCTAATGCCTAAGACTCTGATACTGCCTGATTATTCCAAGGATAAACAACAAACAACACTGGAGAATTGATCCTATCCAGCAACAGCAAGTCCTAGGGGTACAGGAAGATAGCTCTGTTGGTAAATTGCTTTTTGCAAAAAACGAGAAGATCTGAATTAAATCCCCAGCACTCAAGAAAAAGGTCGGGCACGATGGGTCTCCGGGGGCTCTCTGCCATCCAGCCTAGTCTAACTGGCAAGCACCAGGTGCCACGGATTCTATCTAGAGTGGGGTGGGCAGACAGAAAAGAGAAAAGAAAGGGATAGCTCTTGAGAAATAATACCTGAGACTGATTCTGATCCACATGTGTACTTCCTGGCCTCCAAGTCCACGTGTATACCACATGATCTTTTGGATAAAGCTGGCCTTCTCTAGCCTGCAGTGGTCTCTTCCTGACCTGCTTTCCTCATTTAAGATTCCTGCCTGGGCTGGTGAGATGGCTCAGTGGGCAAGAGCACCCGACTGCTCTTCCGAAGGTCCGGAGTTCAAATCCCAGCAACCACATGGTGGCTCATAACCATCCGTAACAAGATCTGAC
>NC_034590.1:156425532-156433745 GCF_900095145.1 Mus pahari | reverse complement strand
AAAAAAAAAAAAGATTCCTGCCTGCTCCTGTAGCCTTGCTGTTGTGTTCCTTGGGCTAGATGGTTCCTTCTGCTATAACACTGCAATGGTAACAACAGCTATCACTTAGCAAAGAGTTCCGGGAGCCAAGCACAGAGGTTAACAAATCACATATTTTAGCTTGTCTCAGACTTGTTTGTTTGTTTATATGAGTACACTGTAGCTGTACAGATGGTTGTGAGCTACCATGTGGTTGCTGGGATTTGAACTCAGGACCTTTGGAAGAGCAGTCAGTGCTCTCAACCACTGAGCCATCTCTTCAGCCCCTTGTCTCAGACTTGTAAAAAAAAAAAAAAAAAAAAAAAAACCTGCAAGGTTGCAAGATTATTAGCTTTACTTTTTAAATGAAAACTGAGGTCCAGATCTCTGGATAAGTCTGTCCAGTGTCAGCACTGGCTAGAGACCAACCGAGCTAAGACTTGATCTTGAACCTGCAGCTGGAATCAAAACATTTTTTAAAGTTTATTTAGTTCAGTTTGATGTTGTCATCTGTATGGTCCTAGTTGTCCTGGGGTTACTCTGTAGACCAGGCTAGCCTCAAACTGCATCTGCCTTCAAAGTATTGGGACCAAAGGCATGGACCACAACTCTGGATTATACTGCAGTACATTTAAAATAAGTATTTATTATATGTGGTGTGTATCTGTATATGGGTATGTGTATGTGTATGTGAATGCAGTTATCCACAGAAGCCAGAGAAGTTGGAGTCCCTGGAGCTGAAGTTATAGACAGTTATGGGACTGCTGATGTGAGGGCTAGGAACCAAACTCTGGTTCTCTGGAAGAGTGGCAATAAATACTCTTAACCTCTGAGCCATCTCTGCAGCCCAGAGTAGTTGTTTATAAAGACTCCAAACTGCCCTGCTTGGAGATGCAGGGATGCATGAACCCAGATCAGCCATCCTCAACCTGTGGATAGCAACCCCTTTGGGGGTCGAACAACCCTTCACAGGTGTCACCAAAGACCATCTGAAAACACAGATATTATACTATGATTCATAACAGCAAAATGACAGTTATGAAGCTGGAACAAAATAACTTATGGTGGGGTCACCACCACATGAGGAACTGTTTTAAAGAGTCAGCATTAGGGAGGTGGAGAATCGCTGGCCCAGAAGGTAAAAGATGAAAAGGAAGGAAGGTGATCAGGAAACTTTGTGGGTCACAGTCTCTCAGCACTGAGGCTAAGGTGCTTCAGGAAGGGAACCAAGAGAGGTCGGGGGTGGCTGAGTGGTACAGTTGCCTCAAGTCCTTGGATTCTGATCCTCAGAACTACAAACACTTCAAAATAAAATAAAATACAGATAGGAAGGGAAAACAGCATTCTCTCTAGCTGGGGCCTGGT
The DNA here is from genome assembly GCF_900095145.1 of Mus pahari. Lineage (NCBI taxonomy): Eukaryota > Metazoa > Chordata > Mammalia > Rodentia > Muridae > Mus > Mus pahari. Next base: position 156,432,362 of record NC_034590.1, on the reverse strand, counting down.
GATACAGGCCTCTACTCCAGCTTATTCTTCTGCAGGGGGACTCAGCCTTGTCACAGGAAAAATAGACGACTGGAGTCTTCCCTCAGACAGCAACAGCACCTAAGATCTGAGGAAGTCAACAATTTCCTTAGAGCAAGCGGGGAGCAGAAGGAACAAAGGACTCGTCCAGAGGCTGCCCGTCCGGTGGGTGGCTCCTAGGTCCAAACCGATCCTTTTCTGGCATCCTCTGTCAAAGGCCTGGTGTACTAAAGGTTGGCCGCACGGGCGGGTGGGGAAGCCCGCCCAGGAGCTCTAGTTGCAAGCCAGGCAATGCGCTCCCTTTCCACCTGCGTTAGGGCACCCCACCCGGGGGGTGAGAAGGAGAGAGTCCAAGTCGGGTCGGATTCCCAGCCAGCTCCCACCTCACAGGAGGCGGCCCATTATCCGGCGTCGTTAAAGAGCAATTAGATGGAAATTAAGCCGAGAACAAGTATTGATTATCTCATTAAGGCCGGGGGAGCCCGCTCCGTCGGAGTGAATTTACCGCTGCTCACCCCATTATCTGCAAGGTGAAAGCCTGCGGTCATCAGCGTCCAGAGAAGTATCGATCTGGCCCCAAATCTGTCCCTGACCCTCCTTTATAGAGTAAGTAGGTTCTAGTGAGATGACACCGGGGGCGTGACAAGATGGAAAGGAACATTGGACGCACACACCTACACCCATACACTACTTAGCACAGTCTCTTTAGTTTCCTTCTCTGTTTCTCCTTGATACTTCTGTGGGTCTGGGCAGCGACAGTGACATACCTCTAGGGCGATGTCCTAGGTCTTACATCCAAAGGAGAGAAACCAGAATTGAGGCTTACTTATAGACTTAACTTACTTATTTATTTATTTATTTATTTATTTATTTATTTATTTATTTATAGATCTTCCTTTGTTTCCCTGACTAACCTCCAACTTCTTGCTTTAAGCCATCCTCCTGCCTCATCTAGTAATGCAGGCACTGGCCACCGGAGCCTGAGACTTAGTGGAAAGAATTTTCTCTTAATACAAAAATGCAAGGCTTTTTCTGGGCCCCAAAATCCCAACCTGGGAGGGGGAAGAAAAAGAAAGGTTTAGTTCTTGATGACTGTCATGGCCAAAGGATACCTGGGAACTGCCTACAGACTCCCCAAGGCTTTCCAAAATCACAAAGAAAGAAAACTGTTGGGGATAAAGTTATTTTTAAGCTGCCTGTGGGGCTTGGGCTAGTTTGGGTGACTTGAAAGATAGGGCTGGAGGATTCCTGAGGCTCTTGGCCTTAGACACTGTGTAGCCTGTCAAAGTGCCTAGGACTCCCGCCTGCTGGCACTGAGATGCAGCGATGTGCTTTCAAGAGCTGCTGGCCTTGCAGGAACTGATCACAGAAATGATGACTAAGGGGCTGGAGAGATGGCTCAGTGGTTAAGACTACTCCTCTCCCAGGGGACCGAGTTCAGGTCTCAGCACCCACATGGGGTACCTCCCAAGCACTTGTAACTTCAGTTCCAGGGGTCCCACTCCCCCTTCTGGCCTCTCTGGATACCCTTACACAGGGAGACATCCGGATACATAAATTAGAAGTATATCTTTTGGTCAGGTGATGGTGGCGCATGCCCTTTAATCCCAGCACTGGAGAGGCAGAGGCAGGAAGATTTCTCTGAGTTTGAGGCCAGCCTGATGTACCGAGCAAGTTCCAGGACAGCCAGGGCTACACAGAGAAACCCTGGTGGGGTGGGGGGAGTAAAATTTTTAAACAAAGGTGACTTTTAAAAAAAATACTAAATTAACATCACAATGTGAATCACAAGACCGCAGTGCTGTGAGTGATGGGTGGGTGTGCACAGGAAGCAGATGTTCTGATAAACCGGAAGCAAGCAAGCCTGCTGCCCATTCAACACCCAGTTTCTGATGGCACATGGTATGCAAAACCACTCTCCCTTCCACCCAAACCCCCAGTCTAATGGAGGAGACAGACACCAAAGCTCTAATGGCACAAATGCAGTATCTATAATGAAAATCTGCCAGTGATAGCTAGAAATCCTATGGTCAGTTCATGGTTTAAGATTTGAGTGTCTGGAAGAACTGAGGAAGTCCCTCTGGAGAGAGCCACTTTCATCTCCCATGCTCCGAACACCAACACTGGCCACCCTGTTTTTGGACTCACCTGAGAGTCTAAGATGCGCCAAAGGCTAGGGAGAAGGGGTGTGCGACTAGGTGGTGCGCCCGGCCCGCGCCGGCTTGGCCTGAAACAGAGCAAGCAGCAGCGGCCCGGATTCTGGGCTCATCTCCCTGCCCCGGGGCCGGGCAACTATTAATCTTGGTTGACTGTTTCTCACGTCCTAATTGGGAGGTGGAGGGAGCGGCTCAGTCCGCCCTAAAGGTAGAAGCAGCTAATGGGCCTCTTCATCACCGCCAGGAACGGGTCCCTGGCGGAGCGCGAGGGCGCTGCAGCAGGTGAGACGGGGCGGACAGCCCTTTAATGAAGCTGCCTAGGCTGGGGTGCTCAGAGGAGGGAGGGGACGGTTCCAGCTGAGAAGGGGTGCTCCACCCCCCAGCTCCGGAGTTCAGCTGGGAGCCTTTCATCCCAGGAGGTCTCCTTGGAGCCCCCCGGTGAGAGGGAAGGGATGGTGATGGCCATTGGGCAGGATTTGAGGGGGAAGGACCCAAGAGCAAGCTAGCCTTGCAATAAGCTAGGACGCAGCACACAGTGGGCACTCCAAAGTCAATATAACCTACAGATCCCTAGCTCCCTGGATCATACATTAAAAATACAAAGGCGCCGGGACTGAAACAGGAAGGTAAAAATTTAAGTGTGAGAAAAAAAAAAAAAAAAAAAGGAAAAGAAAGGAGACAGGGGCATAGAAGAAAAATGACTCACAGGGCCTGAGTCTAGAGACTGAGTCTCAAAAGAGCCAGTGTCAGTCCGTGGCCTTTGGACCCCCGACTGTCCCAGAGGGGGGTCCAGTCTTCATAGCTGGCCCACATCCCTGAGACTCACTTTCCCTTCAGAAGCATCTCTCTCTCTCTCTCTCTCTCTCTCTCTCTCTCTCTTTTTCTCATACACACACACACACACACACACACACACACACACACGCCTTTAAAGCCTATTCTTCCTTTAGCATTCTGTAATACCATCTTCTCAAAGGAGTACCACCCCCCATCCAAAGTCAAGCTTTCCTAGGGGCACGAGGAAGAGCCCGTCCAGCCATTTATGCCTCTCCTTGGCCTCTCCCTTGGGACTGCTGCATCCAGGAACCCCCAGACTCCTCCTCTGAGTTTCACCTTCCCAGGCCTGCTGTCAGCCTCTCTCCCACAGCCTCCTGCCGCATCAGAAATATATTGTATTCTCACCTAATCCTGTTCAATTGCAGCATAATAAAACACATAATAAAAACCTAATTCATTTTTCTCCCGCGCCCCCAATCTCCAGACATCTTCTTGCTCGGGATTAAAAATTTGTCTTCATGTTTGTGGCACTGCAGTCCTGGCGCCTCTGCATCTTTAATGTATGAGGCAGGGAGCTGGGGACCCGCGGGTCCTGCAGTGTTTGCGCCCTAATGGCGCCTGCTAGCCACCTGAGGATGCTGGTGGTGGAGGGAGGGAGGACAGTGGATCTTGTGAGGCCCAGGGGCGCCCACTCTGCCCCTTCCTCTCAGATGTCTAGTGATTGGAAGATTGCTAATCTGCCCAGTCCATCAGACTGGTTGTAGCCTCTAGGGGGCGCATTGTAAAGCAGATTGCCACGGATACCAGTACATAGAGCTGCTAGGAGAGATGTGCAGAGCAGAGCCTTGCAGAAGAGGGAGCCCCTTGATCTCACTTTTCAGGTCTGAGTCTGGGGGCTGGAGGTGGCCTGGGCAGTGAAGCTCTGCCTTCCAATTTCCATCACTATCCACAACCAGGGCTTAGAGCCTTCTCCTCCCACCCCCATACCTTCAGATCACAATGTGGACCAACAAAGCAAGGGTTCGAGGTCCTAGATGGAGTTAAGAATCCAATGAATTGACTGGGGGTGCAGCCCAATGGAGAGCCCTTGCCGAACGTGCAGAAAGATCCTTTGTTAGCAACACACAAAGGCAAAAGGAATCCCGTGAGTAAGGGAACAATTTGTACAAAGACAACATTGCATGATTTCACAGATCTGAGACTGGAAAACCACTGCAGTGATGTTCCTTCCTACATTTAGGAAAGGTCCCTAAATTGTTCCCTTAATTATTAAAAATATTGGTCCTTAAATAGGGCCCAAAACCTCTAAGTTCTTATACGTAAGTAACTCTGTAGCTGTTTGAAAAACTAACAGATTGGGGATTTATTTATTTATTTATTTATTTTGGTTTTTCCAGACAGGTTTCTCTGTGTAGCTCTGGCTGTTCTGGAACTCACTCTGTAGACCAGGCTGGGCTCGAACTCAGAAATCCACCTGCCTCTGCCTCCCAAGTGCTGGGATTAAAGGTGTGCGCCACCACTGCCTAGCTAGATTGGGAATTTTAAAAATGGATTTTGTTTTTAATCCCCATGTGTACATGTTCATGTCTGTTTATATGTTTAATCCCATGTAATCATGTTCATGCATGTGTATATGGGGCCTGAAGACAACACCCAGTGTCAAGGTCAGGAACATTGTTCACCTTCTTTGAGACAGTGGCTCTTGTTGGTCTAAAATTCATCAGTTAAATTAGGCTAGTTGACCGACCAGTGGGCACCAGGAATGTTCTTGTTTATACCTCTGTTGTGCTGAAATTGCAAGTGCCTGGCATTTTCTTGTGGGAATCATACTTGGGAACAACTAAGTCATTCCTCGGCCTCCGAATATTTTAAAATTTATTTTTGCAGGGTGTGGTGGTGCACGCCTTTAATCCCAGCACTTGGGAGGCAGAGGCAGGCAGATTTCTGAGTTTGAGCCCAGCCTGGTCTACAGAGTGAGTTCCAGGACAGCCAGGGCTACACAGAAAAACCCTGTCTTGAAAAACCAAAAGCCAACCAACCAAACAAAAAGGAACAAAAGAAATATTCGTTCTTGAAGTGGTAATTTATGGTTTCCTTGGAAGCTCCGTGTGCCATGTGATGTTTTTCTGGAAACTGACTAGAGAGGATGTTTTGCTGAGGACAGACAGGTGGCGCTTTTCTGGAGGCTGCCTGGTGAAAGGACATGTGGTGTTTTGCTGGAGCCCAGTAAAACTCAACAGGCAGCGCACAATGCTCTTGCATTGGTTCACCTTGCTTTCTTCTCTGATCTTTGCTTGTTATGGCGGTAGAAAGAAATGCACCAAAGAACTTCTGGTGGTGGTGTGGCTGCTTCTTGCCACTTCAGCAGCCTTGTGCTGATCAGCAGTCTCAAGGTTTCTTCCAGATCAAGTCATTGCTGCTGATTTGTGTTTGGTGTTTGCAAGTGGACTGTTGACAACAAAGACTGGAATGGCCCCAAAGGACTACTTCTAAACTGGTCACGTCCCCCTTGTCCTGTTAGCTATCTTCCTCCCCTACCTTTGACTAGAAGGGAGGTTGCAGTAAACCCTTATTAAAGTAGGCTTTAAAAAAGTACAAGCCTAAACATTCTTTTTGGTTTTTCGAGACAGGGTTTCTCTGTATAGTTCTGGCTGTCCTGGAACTCACTTTGTAGACCAGGCTGGCCTCAAACTCAGAATTCTGCCTGCCTCTGCCTCCTGAGTGCTGGGATTAAAGGCCTGCATCACCACACCCAGCAAGCCTACACATTCTTAACCTTTGTTCCCTTGTGTAACCTTGTTTCCTCAGAAAGTTGAAATGTTCTACACTGTAGGAAGCTTTTTGAACAGGAAGATAAACAACTCAAAACAGCTTCAGGAAACCCCTGAAATTTACTAGATTCACTAGGCCCCTCCCTACCAGAGTAAGCAACAAAAGCTAAGAGTTTGCCTCACAGGAGAAAAATAACAAAGATTCTGAAACCAGAACAGATGCCTGAAAGAAGCAGAAACCTGCTGAGCTGCCTAAAAGAGGTTTCTAGGCACCTGAAAAGGATACTCTTCCAACCTTCCAAGCTGCTGAGATGCCTGCAGGCTGTGCAGTGAACTCTAGAGTCCCAGCTTTGAGAGCCGTCACCCATGCCAGGGTGGAGACTTTGACAATCCAACTGTCTCTGAATCATTTCCACTCCCACAAAAAAACCCTCGTCCATATTCCTGTAAGTAATCTCAATAAAACTCATAGTTCACCAAGGTGGGCTCTGGTGTTATGCATCCTTTGGTCTTGCCTGGTAGGCTGTGGGCTATCTGGGGTGAGTGTAGACATAGGTGATGACTATTGGTGCAATGGTGGGTTTTTTTCTGTGCTTAGGAGAACTACAAAGCAAAATTGGACTTTCAAATACTCAGGGCAGCCAAGGGTTGATTTAGAAATCCCCTGGTCTTGTACCACTTTGGCAAAACTGCTCTTTGTGCTTCTGTAAGCAAAAGCTTACTTTGCACAAGATGACCTTGTGCTTGCTTTGCCTTTAAAAGTCCCTGACTGATGTGACTGTCATCCTGCAGGATCCTGAGTCCAGGGTGCAGACTTGGTGCCAGTATAGGAATAAAAGCCTCTTCTTTGTTAAAATGTATCAGTGGTCAGACTGGTGAATCCCTGAACAACCCCAGGCCTGTAATGGGCGTTGCATTTCCCCAAGAAAGTTTTTATCACCAAGCAACCCTACCTATTTAACTTACTAATTCCATGTGTGCACCTACTGAGTTCTACTGAACTTCAAACTAACTTTAGTATTGCCACCTGTTTCCTGCTCGCTGACTTTTGTTTAGCTCTTTTTTTTTTTTTTTTTTTTGGTTTTTCGAGACAGGGTTTCTCTGTATA
>NC_034590.1:156417292-156425435 GCF_900095145.1 Mus pahari | reverse complement strand
CTGGAACTCACTTTGTAGACCAGGCTGGCCTCGAACTCAGAAATCCGCCTGCCTCTGCCTCCCGAGTGCTGTGATTAAAGGCGTGCGCCACCACGCCCGGCTAGCTCTTTATTTTTAAAGATTTTTATTTTATGTAATGAGTACACTGTCACTGTTTTCAGACACACTGGAAGAGGGCATCAGATCCTATTACAGATAAGGTTGAAAGCCACCATGTGGTTGCTAGGAATTGGACTCAGGACCTCTGTAAGAGTAGCCAGTGCTATTAACCTCTGAGCCATCTCTCCAGCTCTAGCTAATTTTTTACACTTATTTTACATGCATGTACATGTGCGATCACATGAATTCTAACATGTCACTGAGCTCCAGACCTACTTACTATCTAGGAATATGAATTAAAGACCTTGAAGCCAGGTGCCCTGGATACGGCCCAGTCTCCAACCGGTACTCCCTTGCTTACCCCTAAAGTCAAAATATTATTGGTTAACACTGCTGCTCACCCAAGCCTCGCCTCTCTTGCAGTTTCACCATTTAAAAATGCAATACAGCCTCCTATCTGGGACGCAGGAGATTCAGACCCAGCACTGGCCGCCTCCCTTAGCGCTCAGAAAATAAAGCTTTTGTTTTTAGGATTCCGTCTGGAACCCGGGGCCTGAAAGTCGCTACTTCTTGTTACAAGATTAACAAAGAGGGGATGCAGCTAGGTGCCTGGATGCCTGTCTGGTACGGGATCTATCCTCGCAGGTAGGAAGGCAGCTAGTCTGTTCTCTGTGAGATCACTTTCTGCTTCTCACAGGGCACAGAGCCATGAGGTTCAGGAAATGGTCCCGGTACAGTCGGCTTCGAGGACGAGGGTGTTTGGGTGGGGAAAATGGAAAGCGGCCCGGGAGATGAAGAGCCAACAGCATCCTGGGCAGCGGAAGACAAGAGACCTCGCGTGATTCCTCGAAAACCTCGGGATTTCCGGGCAGGAAGTCAGAGGGCGGGCGCACTGTGGCTCTAGGGTTTAGAAACTGGAGAGGAAGGAGGGGATTTGTGGCGGATTGAGCGGTCCAGGATCAAGAGCAAGGGAGGAGGAAGCAGGCTCAGGGTTCTGGCCGGAAAGGGGCCTGGCGTGGTAAAGCCAGCCGTTGCCAGGGGAAACGGAAGTGGGTGGAATCGAGCCTAACTTTTGAGTGACAGGAACGACAGCAGGGGAGGTAGTATTTCCGGACAGGCTATGTGAAGGAGGCGTGGCTTCGCTTTGATTGATAGGTCTCGAAGGCGGATTATGAAGCTGATTGGCTTAGCTAGGAAACAAAGGGGTTTTGCTCTGGCCCTTAGGCCAGGAGTCCTGGTGGAGCTGGGGTTCTGCCCCCCACTTCTCTTATCCCTCGCTGACTGTTTAGAGCGTGTTTGTCCTGAGAGCTCATCATACGCCCTATTGCTAACTCTACAGCGTTTGAGAAACTGGTGTGAAAATAGAAGGGAAAGACAGAAGCCGGGCCTGGTGGCGCAGGCCTTTAATCCCAGCACTCGGGAGGCAGAGGCAGGCGGATTTCTGAGTTCGAGGCCAGCCTGGTCTACCAAGTGAGTTCCAGGACAGCCAGAGCTATACAGAGAAACCCTGTCTCGAAAAACCAAAAAAAAAAAGAAGGGAAAGACAGGAAAGCGCCCCTCCATCCTCAGGCGACCTACCAGTCTTTGAGGAGGCCAAGTGTTGTCTGCAGAGCACAGGTAGTTGTTATAAAACAGTCTCACTAATTTTGTCACGCACAACAAACGAGTTTGTCTTTCATGGATTCGCCAGTAAAAGTTCAAGACCTCTTTTCAAAGCAGTGCCCGAAGTTCCAAAGCTTAACTGCTGAAAGAAGCTAGAATTGGCCCAGGACTCTGAGCTGGAAAGGAGGCCTTGGTGTGATTGGCAGGGTGGAATGAAATTGAAACTGGCCACCTAAGTGTCCCATATATAATCAAGAATGGGGTTATTTGCTTATGAGTGCAAGTTATAAAACTCAAATTTGGAAAGCCTGTAGTGGTTGCGGCTTTTTGTTTTATTTTTGATTGGGTATTGAAAACTGAGCTCATGTTAGGCAAACACTCCACCACTAAGCTGTATCCCTCTGTTTACTTCAAGAAGATGTCTCATGGAGTTCCCCAGACTGACCATGAGCTGGCTTGTGACCCAGGCTCTCCCAGCTACATGCATAGCCAGCCCGACTTCTGGTCTAGCTTTCTTAGTGACTTTAGGAAAAGGTTTGTGTATAGTTGTGGACCTGTCAGGTTTGCTGGTCTGTAAACAAACTGGGTCGGGGAGGAGTTCTGGAGAGTCAGAGGGACTGGGTGTAGCTGGCAGCTGGCAAATGAAAGGAGGCACAGTGGTGGGGAGTCACAGCTCAAACGGAATCTGGCTCCACCATGGCGCTCTGGTCTTGTTTTTCTTGTTGCTTTTTCTTTTTTGGTTTTTAGAATCAGAGTTTCTGTAGCTCTGACTGTACGACTCACTCTGTAGACCAGGATGGCCTTGAACGCAGAGATGTGCCAGCCATGCCTCCCGAGTGCTGGGATTCAAGGTGTGCACGGCTATGGCCAGCATCTTGTTGCTATTTTTGCTTGTTATTTGAAACAGGGTCTCAAGTAACCCAGGACGGACTCAAGCGTGTTATACAGCCCAGAGTGCCCTTTCTAGCTCTCACCGCCTGTACATAGCACTCATGTCCTACCTCATCTTCTCCGGAGCAGGAAAATATCATAAAAGTAAGGAGGCCGGTGAGATGGCTCAGTGGATAAAGGCACTTTCTACCAAGACAACCTGAGTGTTTCTCTCTCTCTCTCTCTCTCTCTCTCTCTTTCACACACACACACACACACACACACACACACACACACACACACACATACACACAATGAAGAACCCTGGGGCTGATGGAGGGATCCTGTCGGGCCAGTTTCCACAGTGACCTGGTAAAGACAGAGGATGTCCTCATTCCCTACCAGCTTCGCTCTAGTGAGCAGGCACTTGTTGGCCTCCTTTTCCCTCTGTAAAGATTTCCTAGAGACCGAGGTCACCACCCTATGCCAGAGTCTTCAAAGAACCCAAAAGATCGTGAGCTTCAATTAATATATATATGAGCAGTCCTCTCAGTGAAAATAGAAACGAAGCCAGGGCTCCAGCCGCCAAGGGAATATAGCCAGAGGACCCATTCTGTAAGCTCAGAGAGCCCTCTACTGGGAGAGGAGACTCTCTACAGACAGTGGGGAGGGTTTGGGGAGAAGCTGAAGGCAGAAGAATCCCCTGGACCCTTAGACAAGTGGAACGTGGAATAACTGCAGGTCAAGAACCAGACAGGATTGCAGTTTATTGATACAATGACGTGACAGCTGTTGTCACTGGAAGAGAAGGTTAGTTTAAGTGGTCTCCGTGGATGTCACTGGGGACCCCATTCACCTTTTAGCTAGAGGTCATGGATTTGGAGTGGAGATTTAATTCTATGCCCTAGAGTCACTATCACCAACACCATTCCTGAACCCATCTTCCATTTGGTCCAGCTATTAGAGCCTAGGTCCCTCCTCCTTTTGAAATTAAGGACAAAGGGAGCACAGATGTCTTAAGAAAGAGACAGGCTGCTGGCAATGGTGGCACATGCCTTTTAATCCCAGCACTCACTGCCATAGGCAAGCAGATCTCTGAGTTTCAGGACAGCTAGGGCTACACAGAGAAACCATAATTGAAAAACAAAAACAAAAAAGAAAGAAAGACACATTCAGACAGAAAGGAAGGAAAGAAGGAAGAAAAAGAAAGAAAGGAAAAAAGAAAGAAAGAGAAAAGAAGGAAAAAGGAAGAAAGAAAGAAAGAAAGAAAGAAAGAAAGAAAGAAAGAAAGAAAGAAAGAAAGAAAGAAAGAGAAGGAAAGAAAGAAAGGGGGCACTGGGATGTAGCTCAGCGGTAGAGCACTTGCTTAGCATATATGAGCCTTGGATTCTTCCAGAGATGGGGCAGATGGAAAGGAAGGAGCTGAGGTGGGGGTGTGTCTAAGAAGAGTCAATGAAACACAGAATTACCTGTCTTGATACTGTATGCTTGAGGCCCGTGTTTAAGCACCTTTCCCACACCGGTCCCCTAAAAGTGGGTACAGGTGGTGGCAGTTCCTGAAGGGAATGCTTGTTCTGCCTGTGTTGTGTGGCTTTCTCACTGGGGAAAGAATTGGAAGTGTGGGATTTCTGAGTCATGACCTGACTCATCAGAACAGACCAAGAATGCTCAAGACTGTCTCTAGAAGCACCCACATTGCAGTGTGGGGAGCTGTGCAGGCTACTGACACGCCCACGGTCCACGAGAAGAGAGGAGTGGACCCATTCTAGGGTGTGGGGTCCAGCAAGCATGAGACCCCTGCCTCCCTGATTCCACATTGCTTCCTCCACCAGCCCACGTCCTGAACCAGCTTTTAGAGCCAGCTATTCGAAACCTGAAGGGTAAAGCTCTGGGTGGCCTACTGATGTCCTTCAGTCCGTGTTCTGGGATCCTGGGTTTTATCTTGGGAGCAGAAGGCTAAGATGCTATCAGAACTAGATGCTAGAGGAACAGTTTAGGGAAGGAAGTCTCGCCCATAACCAGGCTTGCTGTTAGGTGGCCAGGAGACTGAGAAGAGAAGACAAATAGCAGGACATCCTAGAACAGCATTTCTGTTCTTAGCTTCCAGGATGAAATGTATAAACACTTATATGTGCTGCGTATGTGGCTGTGCACACACACAAACACAGGAGGGATGGGTTTTGTGACTTGCTCTTTGAAACCAGAGAGGAGAGAAGAGGCTTATAGGGGTGCCTCCCCCAGTCTAAGGTTGCTGGTCTCAGTGGCTGCTCCCCACATCAAGCCCCCTTGCCCAGTACCCGGAAGATAAACAGGTGGTAGCATTGCAAGGGGGCATCAGAGAAGCAGCCTAAGGAGGTAAGGACGGGGACAGAGGCTGACTCCCCTCAGAGCCCTTTGTTGTAGTAAACCACGTCGATGCTGGGGTCTTGTGCTTGGATCTGAGCTCTCAGCTCCGGCTCCAGCCTGCTCACATGTATGGAGCTGCAACAGAACAGCACAGGCTTGATGAACACACTCAGCGTCTCAGACCCGGGAGCTGGCCTCCCTCCACTCCCAGGTGAATCCTCCCTGCTTTCAGAAGGGCTGGCTCACTGTCACCCCCCTCCTTGCTCCCCCCCCCCCCCCCGCTCCCAGATGCTCCTGTCAGCCCTCCCTGGAACACACTGAGGGCCTGAGATGGAGAGTCCTCTGCAGAGACTCTGGTCGGGTCCAGCGGTGTCACTCACCTTCTCTGAGGGAACAGAGCGCAGCACAGGGGTGTGGCAAATACCAAGCTAGAGAAGAAGAGCACAGGAAATGTCTGTGACACTGGCTTGAGTGTCCCCCTCCCTGTACCCCACCTCACAGAACTAGCCCAGGATCAGAGAGCAACAGGACCAGGGATAAAATGGGATGCAGCTCCTGGATTGTACCCAAGAGTTTATTTGTATGGTGTCCTCTCGTGAGTGAAGACTGAACCCCTCAACTAAACTCTTGACCTTCAAAGACAAGAACCCTTAGAGCCCCCCAACATGCACACACATGCACGCACGCAGGTACGCACAGGCATATTTTGCACGATGGGTATCCATTGGAACTGGATGTATGAACAATGTGTTCTGTAAGCATCTCAAAGATAGTGCACGCCCACCCACACCCAGCATGATAACGGCTCTCCCATGTGCCCTCACTGAATCCTTTGCACACTTACCAGAAGCCTACCAGTCCCACCTGCAGGGGCGCCCCCAGCCAGGGGCGGCGCTGTGGGGAGACAGAGACAACAGAATGGCTTGTGTCCCGTTTTTTTCCTAAGTCCATCTACCTTTCTGCACCATGGTTCTAGCTCGGCAGCCCTTGTTTCCCCTCAGCCAATGAGGGGCTGGGACCTGCACAAGACAACCCTTACCCCAACCAGACCTGCTGCCTATGCCGTCGTTGTACATTCTTGCCTCTCAGAATCGGTTTCCAGGGTACTCTCTGACCATCTGTCTCTTACCTCACTTTCTCCAGCAGCTACTTTCTACAGGGAGCCTCCCTTGAGCCTCCACTCACTTCCTGTCATCCCAGTAGCATAAATATGTCCCTCTTCACACCCTCCTACATCCTCTTCAGCCATGACGACCATTGCTCTGTCCTTCAAATGTATCAGGCTATCCTGCCCCTGGGCCTTTGAACTAGCTGTTCTCTCTGAAACACACCTTATTCCTTGGATTTCCCAAGGCCTGTGCTTGACTAAACTGTCCCGTAGATAGTCTCAGTTTACACTGCCCCACTGGATTCCTACAAAGCACACATCGTAACTTACAATGATATGTTTGGGTTTTGTTTGTTTTGTTTTGTTTTCTGTTTTTGAGAAAAGGTCTCACTGTGTAGCTCTGTCTGGCCTGGAACTTGCTATGTAGACTGGGCTGGCCTGAAACTCAGAGATCCACTTGCCTCTGCTTCCAGAGCACCAGGATTAAAGATGTGAGCCACCACATCCAGCCCTATTGTTTGCTCCTTTATTGGTTTCTGTACTTGACTGTAAGCCTTATGGGGCAGGGTCCACAGCTCTATTAGTTCTGTTTAGCATGTCTGGTGTGCAGTCAGCACTTAATACTGACTGCTGAATAAATGATTTGATGAATGAGCTGGAGACTGTATTCCTGAGCCTTGCTTCACAAACTTGTTTGTGCATTCATGAGTATGTATGTGTGCCTGATAGTAGGAATACAGTGCGTGATACCATGAGTATGCCATCGAGCCTGTGGATGACAGTCATCTTGTGTATGTCAGAGACCTCTGGGGTTAATCTAGTTTCCTCAGGATGGACTCCATCTTCTTCCTTCTGTCTCCCCCTCACTGTTCCTTCCCTCCAGCCCAGTCTTTCCTCATGAATGAATGGAGGCAGGGAAGGACCACAAGTCTTAGACTTCAGCCAGTCTGGAGAAAGGACTGGGGACAGGTCATTTCTCCCTGACACCAACCCTTCTGGGACAGAAGAGGTAAAAGGTGAGTTATTTACCTTCAGGAAGTCTTTCTTCTCCAGAGTGTTCATGATCACCGGGGGAATGGCTGGGGGGAGAACAGTGCAGTGAGAGAGATCCTGGAGCCAACTGTAGGAGCCTGAGGGAAGGCCTCCCTCCCAGCTACTCCCCTTCTCCCCAGACTTGCTGACTGGGTTATCAGAAAACCCTGAGACCCCCCCACTCCCCAAGCCCTCTTCTCTCCGAGCCTCCTGAGCTCCACCCAGCCATCCCCGCCCGCCGCCTCACCCATGGCGGGAATCGCCATGCCGATTCTCGATATCACCACCTGGAAGATTCCCTGTTTGGCAGCAGTCACCGAGTGGCCAAGCCTCTGACCAGCCTCGTCAGTCACTGGGATGCCCACCTGCAGCTCCCTGAGAAGAGAAAGAGGCTGGGGTCAGGTTATAGGCAGCAGATCTCTGGAGAGCCTTCAGCTTCCCCACTCAAAGGCTGGTTCTGAATGGCTCCCAGGGTGTAGGGTCGATCCCAGAGAGAGTATATAGATGCCTGTGCTATAGTCCTGGCCAACCAGGAGATAGGGGTAAGTTTTGGGTCGTTCAGTTGGTTGAAGAAGAGGGTTTGGAGAGGAACTAGGGTGTAGGATAATTTCCAAGGAAGTAGGATCCAGTGTGACAGGAACAAACTGCCTTGAGTTCAAGATATGCCAAGAATGCCCCGGAGTAGGCCAAGCGGGGTTTCTCCACACCACATCCCAGATAAACAAACAAAACTGGGGCTGGAGAGATGGATCAGATGTCTTAGCAGTTAAGAGCACTGATTGCTCTTTCAGAGGTCCTGAGTTCAATTCCTAGCAACCATACTGTTGCTCACAACCATCTGTAATAGGATCTGATGCCCTCTTCTGGTCTGAAGACAGCTACAGTGTACTCACATATATAAAATAATAAACAAACAAAACTATTAAGAATGTTGTGTGAGAGCCGGGCGTGGTGGCGCACACCTTTAATCCCAGCACTTGGGAGGCAGAGTCAGGGGGATTTCTGAGTTCGAGGCCAACCTGGTCTACAAAGTGAGATCCAGGACAACCAGGGCTATACAGAGAAACCCTGTCTCAAAAAACCAAA
>NC_034590.1:156350551-156417251 GCF_900095145.1 Mus pahari | reverse complement strand
AAAAAAAAAAAAAAAAAAAAAAAAAAAAAAAAAAAAAAAAAAAAAAAAAAAAAAAAAAAAAAGAATGTTGTGTGAGCCAAGTGTTTAATCCCAGCACACAGAAAGCAAAGGTAGGCAGGACCTCTGAATTCAAGGCCAGCCAGGTCTACATAGTTAGTTCCAGGCCTGTACAGAGAAACCCTGTCTCAAAACCAACCAACCAAACAAACAAGTACATAGAGTTTTATAACCAACACACTGATATCACTACTGCCCGAAATGTGATTTCCTTGATGGTGGCATAAGACATGTCAGGGTACATTTGAGCTTATTGAAAGTCACCTTCAACCTGACTATCAAATGCAGTGTTCCTTCTCATTCAGGTCATGGGGGAGCCGGTTTTGCTGCTGACCCACACCTTGGCCCTCTCAGCAAGTTCTCGGTGAAGTGGCCTTGCTAAAACCCTGCACCCTTCAGTCTCACCTCACCTCAGGGCAAATTCTCACAGAGTGGGAACTGGCTGTTCTCAAACACAGGGTCAGTATAAGCCAGGTCCCAGGCGCTCGCATCTGCTGATGGAGAAGAATGCTCCTGCCACCGGCTGCTCTGCAGGACCATGTATGCCCTGGACAGTCCTGTGCCAGGAGCCGGGACCACTCACCTCTGCCTCATCAGGGGGATGTTGATGCAGTTGGCAGCGGCCACAGCTGCAAAGGGCACGAATCGACCGACTAGCGGGGGCAGGCGCTGGGGGAGGAAAGGGGGGGTTCAGTGGCTCTGGGGACCATGGGTAGGGAGGAACTTGGGATGGATATGGAGAGCCTCTTGAGAGGGTATCAAGGAGGAAGACAATGGGTAAAGGATTCGTGAGAGGTCAATAGGCATAGGGAGGCTTTACCTTGGTGAGAGACTTGAGTCCCAGAGCAGTAGCCACAGCCCCAGTGGTGGCACTCACATAGGCTGTCCCCAACTGCCTGTGGAGGAAAAGCCTAGGTCACAGGGAGAGATGAGTCCAGCCCGAGTTTCCTTTAGGGACATTACAGGTTTCCAGTGCAGGGGGTGTCAGAGGGTAACCTCCATTGAAAGCCCTCCCCCCCCCCCCCCGCTGCAGTAAACATCTGTGGAAAGCCTTCTTCCTTCAAAAGGGCAATGGATCCACAAAACACATCAGTTAAGGACAAAATAACAATAGGACTGAGTGCCCTCAGGTGGGAGGTGAACAGAACTTGCAGCTGAAAGGAGAGCCGAGTCACTGGCACAGGGTTCTCTGGGGACCAGGAATGACTGGGGATGGGGGACACTCACTGCACAGTGATGGGAGCATCCCCGCTGCGATTAGAGTAATTCACAATAGCATTGAAGGACTGATTGACCCACTGCCAGAACACCACAGTCGGAGTCTTCCTGAGGGTGCAAAGATGGGCTATTTATATCTGCCCTTCCACAATATCCCCCCATCCTTGAACCCCCAATATTGAAACCCTCAAGGTTCCTTAACTCCGCAGGTGAGACTTAGCTCATGGTCCCCAAACTGGGCCTCATCGGCCTTGCAGGTACACCTTACACAGATGGAGGCTGGGTCCTGAGAAGCAGAACGGATGCTCACGTATTCTCCCACCCACTGTCCTTGACCGGAAAAGGTGTAGAAAGGAGACTTCTAGACACCCAGCCATGCTCTGGGGCACAGCACTCAGGAAGGGGACATGGGATAAGATTTACCTGTAGAAGGTGAGCATGCAGCCAGTAATGGTCATGTTCATGGGCACCTGGGCTGACATTCGGCCAATCAGGACCACCTTCTCCCCCGTGTCCGGATGGAATGCTGAGTCATACACGTATTTGGCTCTCCATAGCTGGTCCTCAGTGAGACCTGGGGTTGCCACACCAGCCCTGTAGAAATTGGCAAGAAACCAGCAGGCTGTGGCAGGGGTCAGACCTGCCCTTCTTGTCTCTGCTGCTTGCCTCAGGGGACTCTGGGCAAAGGATCAGGAAGTTTGAACCCAACCTCAGAGTAAAGGACCTCCCTGTCCCCGGGGGAGGTCAAAGCGTCTCGTAGGTGTGCCTTTCTATTTCCACATCCTTGGTGGCCCCACATTTTCTCCGGGGTCGCAGTGATGGTGGTTTTCAGGGGGGTTGGAATGGCTGGAGGACATTCCAAGAGTTAAACCTCCCAAGGAGGGTTGCCTTTCTATCTGCATGGGACTCTCTTTGTCCTTGCAGAGTGGACAGCACTGGGAAGTGTCATTACTGAGGATCTGTGACCAGCAGAGCTGCCGCCTACCCATAACACACAGGGCTGTCTCCTCAGCCCAAATGTCCTCAGATCCGCCGAGCTAAAGTGCTGTGTCGCAGTGGTATGATTTGAGGCAGGCTCACCTGTAATTCTGCACGATGTTCCGGGAAGCTTCCAGCTGTTCCCCGGACAGCAGCAGATTTCGGGGATCAGTGACTGTGAAGAAGTGCCGGGCTCTGCCTAGAAATGTGCTTTGGTCCCACCGAGGTTCCTGGATGTTGATATTTAAGGGCAAGTCACCCATCTTCTGCAAGGCAGCAAGAATAAGGATCAGGTCCAAGGACTTCCTTCACTTGGGAGACACTTTGGCGGCTCTGCTCTGGCCCCAGAAACTGACCAGTGCTTGCAGGTGTTCAAGGTGACTCCAGATCCATAAACAAGGGTGGGGGAGGAGTTGTTCCCTAGGTAGTGTTTTAGCCAGGAATATACGGCCACTGAAGAGCAAGAGGGAAGACCAGCACCAAGAATATAGCTTTCCTGACAATGTGGCCTGATGCAGGATTTACGTGTGTGTGTGTGTGTGTGTGTGTGTGTGTGTGTGTGTGTGTGTGTGTACACGTACGGTTGATTCACCACCAGCAGCTAATCTGGGGCAGCTATCTTGAGCTCTTGCTATAGGAACACAGAACATGGATAACTCACCCAAGCCCTTTACAGCTTCAGGCCCCAGCTGCCCCAAGACTTAGATAAAAACTTCCAAGGTTGTTTGGAAAAATGACAGAAGGCATTCCACACTCAAGCCCCTGATTGGAGGAGACTTTAGGCACCTGAGGGCTGATCGGCACCAGATCTCAAACAGCACTGGAGTGGCAGCCATTTGTGAGCATGTGAGCACCCACATATCCTCCTCAAACCCACTTGCTCCCACTCCTGCACAATAACTCCGGGCTCTCCCTGATCCTGGGTTGAATAGAGCTGACGCAGACTCCCACCCAACTCTCTCTGAGCCTCAGAAAAACCCCAGGAAAGGGCGAGATTCAATGGACGCTCCTCTGCCCAGCACAAAAAGGAATGCCAAGAACAGCCATCTGGCTGTGTTAGGCAAAAATCCTGCAGAATGACTAATACCCTCCAACTCCACTTCCTCCCTCCCAGTAGACACAGTCCCCGCCCGACTTTCACATACTTATACACAAAGACAGGCACACCCTCCCCAGAACACAAACAGGTTAGAGTCACACTAGCCAACCAGCCAGAATACCGTTACACACACACACACACACACACACACACACACACACACGCTCAGCTGTATCTATCCACTTGCAGACATTTGAAAGCATGCCTAACACACAGCCTCACCCAACCAACCCCTCCTTGTGCCCTACAGATCCTAACAGACCACGCAATATGGAATTCCCATAAGAGAGAGCGCCTCTCAAGGCAAGCCTCCTCTTCTGAGCCCAAGCCCTCACCCCTGCCTGCACTTTGCTGATTCCCAAGGCAGCCGGCACTCACGCTTTCCGGGGTTTTCAGCCTCTAGAAGCTCTCAGACCCGCCTTCCTCACTGCTCTCCGCTTTCCTCCCAGCCATCACCAGGACGTCACGCGTGACGCTGAGTAGCAGGGAAGGGCGGGGGCTCCCTAAGCTCGTTCGCCAGACCCACCCCCCTCTTGGCAGAGTTCCGGGACAGTGGAGGTCCTTTGGAGTGATTCTCCCAGACCAGGCCGTAGAAACCAAACTCGACCCAGTCGTGGGAAGCAGTTCTGGCCGCCTTCCCAACCAGGGAGAAAAGGGGAGGAGCCGCCCCACTTGCCTCCTTCGCTTGCAGTCCCCTAGCTTGCCTCTGGAGGCACCCACTCCGGCAGCACCCAGTCTAGGTGCACTGGGTGCGGGTGAGCGGCGTGGAGGGCGGGCCTCTCTGATGGTGCAACGCCCGGAGGGATTCGGATTACTGCTTGTTTACTTGATGGCTGCCTTGGCAATTGGCTCTCCTTGCTTGTATCCTGGTCTGCTACTCCAGGTCTGAGAGGCTCCTCTTGCAGATCCTCATCATTCGCATCTCTTTCCAGGCACATTGTTGTGGTGTCTGTGCCCCTTTTGTGTTCCCAGTCCCCCTTGCCACCTAATCCCCAACTCCACTGTGCCAGCAGTTTCTTTGCACCCCCAACACTTATCCGTACACAGACTGACACCCCAGTCCCAGGGATGTGCACGGCCAGAGTTTCCCATAATCTCTGCCTGCATCCAAGCAGGCGCATCAGAAAGATGAGGATCAGCTGCTCTTTTGTGCGGCCTTTCCAGAACAGGGTGCCCAGAGAAACATTTTTTTTTTCGACTCAGAAGGTGAAGAAGGCATTACACACACATCCCTTATCCATCAGCATCCAGAGCACGGCCGCGACACAGCCAGGTTGCAGCTTTCATTCCTGCTCATCTCAGGCTCACGTTCAGCTCTTTCGTTTGTGACATTCTCCCACAGAGACCTCAGGAATGACTACGGAAGCGATGGCAATTTCAGGAAGCTAGCGTGGCCCGGAGAAGATGTGATTCTAGTAGCCAGCGAGGGGTTCTAGAGCCAACTCCTAAGTTCCAACGACCAGTGGGGGTTCAGAGTTGGGGCGGGCAGAGCCCAGAGATATCAGACAGGTAAGGAGCTACAATCCGGACAGGCTACCAAAGGTGCTAGAAGAAAATGATTGGCGGTCTCAGCAGCCAATGGGATCCCAGGACCACGCAGGGCAGCTCTATTCCGGCAGCTGCACGGAGCGTGGGCGGGGTCCTTAGTTCACCGTCTCGCGCCCGCCGGCGGGTGACAAGGGCAGCGGCAGCACACGGGACCAGGTGAGGTGGCCAGGTCCTAGAGGTAGCGGTGCAAGAGGTCCTACATGGGGAGGGCTGCTATTTGGTTTACAGAAATGCTCTGGAGGGCGTGACCCCTGGTTTTGCACTAGCGGTTTGTGGGGCTCTCTCCAGATCACCCAGTCCTGGGATAGGGTCTTGCAGCGACTTTAGACCCATAGCTACAGCCTGGAGCCTGACATTCACCTGGGGATGGCGGTGGGGGGCAAGCTCGACCGCAGCTGTCCCAGGTCCTGAAGTCCAGCTCGGGAGGCTAGCCCCTACCCATATACATAGACACAGGAAATATGCTGCAGTAAACTGTAGTGACACCCATTCTCCTCTCTCTTTTTAAAATTCAAGAGCCTGCTTTGACCCCCATCTACTCTCTGAGTATCAGATGAGGACCGGAGACTGGGTAGATGCCTCCATTGAGAACAGCAATGCAGGAATGGAGGGACGAAGGAAAACTCCCCAATGGCCTTGTAGAAACAAATCCCCAAATCCAAGATGGTGCAGAACTGGGCCGATCTCCTCTGGGCCCAGGGTGGGAGAGGCGAGGGACCCAAGATATAAGAGGACAGGATGCTCAAGTCAGGAGGAAGTGCAGAAGCCGGGGCAATGGGACAGCACTCATCCCTCTCCCCCGAATCCTGTTCTTCCTACATAGATCTGGAGCCTGTACTCCTAAGAAGCATTCAGACTGAAATTGCATCAGAAAGATCCCTCTCTTCCAAGTGTCCTGGGATCAGCTGCTCTGTCTTGCAGACTTTCCAGAACAGGGTGGCCAGAGGAAACATTATTTTTCAGCTCAGTGAGCTCTGCCTTAACAGGACTCCAGCCCCACAGAGAAAACTCATGGAGCCTGGAAGACCAAGAGCCAACCTTCGGAGGGCAGGCGGACTCCGTCCGGATCTGTAGGGCACTGCCCTAGCCTCACTGCTATGGCACGTGGTTTCACGGTAGGCTTTGACCCACTGGGTCTAGGAGAACTCAGCTCTGGCTCCCTGAGCTCCCTCTCCTCCCGAGGACACCTGGGCAGCGACTCAGGCTCCACAGCAACACGATACCTGCTGAGGAAGCAGCAGCGCCTGCTGAATGGGCCCTCCCGAGGAATTCGAGCCTCCTCGCCCATGGGCCGTGTCATCCTCATCAACTCCCCCATCGAAGGTGGGTGTGGGGCCCAGGAGTGGCTTGAACGGGAGCACTGAGGACAACGGGAACCAGTTAGGGTGGGAAGCAGAGTCAGTATGGTTAGGCGAATTCAAGAGCAGAGCGTCTTAGGGAACGGGATCATCTTTCATCTACCCTTGCCTACCCTGCAGCCACTATTTTAAGACAGCAGGGCTGTAGAAGGATCAGAGGTGGGAGGTGGAACCATAGTCTATGGAAAAAGCATACGTGAGCCCCTGGGATTCACAAGGCAGCTCGCTGAATCAGCCCCCTCCATCCCTTGAACTCTGTCTTTCTCCGAATCCATTTGTGTGTACCTTAGGGAGTGAAGCAGGATGGAGATCTTCCACCAAACAATTTTGTGTGACCAATACTGTGGGGGACGGTAGGGCGTCAGTGCCCAGACTTCAGAATGTGGAAGAGGGACCAAAAGACACAGCAGCAAATGTCCATGAAAAGGCAGAGCGGGGGTGGGGGTGGGGAAAGGAGGAATGAGAGCCAGAGGCAGGGAGTGAGAGCCCCAGAGCTGGGTCCTTCGGAGAGAATGACTGTATGGCTGCCTGGCACTATACCATGGCCACCAATTCTGTATCTACCCTGGTTAGGTCTTGCAGGGGACTTAGAGAGATGGAGCTCAGTTTTCACCTTACAGGAATATGAAGCATAGTCAAAACTTCAAGACACAAACAAGAACAGCTGGTGGGGGTTGCAGCTATCGCCCCACAAAAGTCAGAAGTGAACAGCAGGAAGCATGGTGAGGCAGGTGCTTAGATGACAGTGACAGATGTGAGGCGACAAAGAGCCTGTGAGCAAGACAGAGCCTCGGATGCCAGGAGGGGAGCGAGGCCCTGTGGGACTGGCTCTCTGTGGACAGGACCTGATCCATATCTCCAACCCCTCTCCTTTTTCTGAGCCACCATGGTTCCTCTGGCTGGATCCCAGACTGGACTTTTCAGGTCTGCTGTTTCTTCCCATGCAACTACAAGTCTCTATTCCCTTCCAAAGGCAGCTACCCAGGATACGGTTGGCTTGCTCACTTCCATCACTGTCAATGACCACTATAGGCCCCGCCCTCAGGCAAGCATCAAGGTACTGTTGAGGTCACCAATGCCATTGACCAAGAAGCAGAAACACCCAAAGGAGCTAGAAAGCAGGATAACCCTTTCTCTCTTCTTCCTTCCTTCCTTCCTTCCCTCCCTCCCTCCCTCCCTCCCTCCCTCCCTCCTTCCTTCCTTCCTTCCTTCCTTCCTTCCTTCCTCCCTTTCTTCCTCCCTTTCTTCTTTCTTTTTCTTTGTTTAGTTTTGTTTTTTTCAAGACATGCTTTATCTGTGTAGGCTGTCCTGGACCTTGATCTGTAGACCAGGCTGGCTTTGAGCTCAGAGTCTCCTGCTTCTGCTTCAAGAGCTGGGGTTAAAAGGCGTGTGACACCAGTACCTGGCTGACATGACCCTTTCCAACCACCTCTTTCTCCTCTCCTAGTTTGCTCATTAATTTTTTTCATCCATTCACTCATCTGCTCATTCATCAAAAATACCTGTCAGATACTATGCACTGTGCAAGAACTAGAGATGTGTTGGTGGGAAAGAACTGCAAAAGCCCATGATGAAGCTTGCAGACTTCCAAGCAACAGTAAACAATGCACAAATAAACAATATGACACAAGATAGAACAATTCTGAAGGAAAAAATCATGGTGACTAGTAGACAGGGCAGTGTTCCTAACACTTTCAAGCTAGACTCGTGCCAGAATTGCCCAAGAAGACAACTAGAAGGCAGACAGGGGGCTGGTGAGACGGTTCAGTGTGGAAGGGCATCTGCTGCCAAACCTGATGACCTGAGACCTCAGGCCCCATACTGTAGGAAAGAACTGACTCTCAAAAGCTGTCCTCTGACCTCTGTACATGTCCCATGACATACACATGTGCAGATACATACACACCTTAAATAAATATGTACGTAAGCACATGGAATTTTTTAGAAGATTGATTGGGAGGGAGCTGAAGAGATGGCTCAGCAATTAAAAAGTACTGGTTGCTCTTCCAGAGGTCCTGAGTTCAATTCCTGGGACACTCATGGTGTTTCTTAACTATCCATATAGAATCAGTTCCCCTCTCTGTGTTCCTGCAGACAGAGCATTCATATACATAAATGACATACCTTTTTTTTTTTTTTTTTTTGAGATGTTTCTCTGTCTATCCCTGACTGTCCTGGCACTCACAATATGGACCAGGCTGGCCTTGAGCTCAGAGATCCACCTGCCTCTGCCTCTGGAAAGCTGGGGCTAAAAGTGTGCGCCATTGTATCTGGATTTTCTTATTTTATTTTATGGGCATCCGGAATTTAAGCTGTAATGTATGTGGTTTGGCTATTTTAGCTTGCTTTTTTTTTCTTTTAACTTTTATTGATTTTGTTGTTGCTTCTTTTAAAGATAAATTCTTGAGATAAGAGTATTGGCTGGTCCAGAACTTGCTATGTAGGCCAAACCAGTCTCAAGCCTGTGGCAACCCTGCCTCAGCTCCAGAGGGTTGAGATTCCCGCCCAGGCACTACACCTGACTTGTTTGCTTTGAGACAAAGTTTCACTACAGCTGACCTTGAATTCTCCACCCACAGGCTTCAGTCTTCTAGGTGATAAGATTCTATGTCTGGGCTACTGTACTTAGCACTTACATTTAAGACAAAAGCCGAAAACAATAAGAATTATAGCCAGACAAGGTGGTGCCTACTCACAATCCAAGCTCTTGCAATGCTCTCTTCAAGGTCAACCTGGCCTACACCATAATACTGTCTCACAATAGCTCTGCTCAGTTTAACAGAGTGCTCGCCTAACACACAAGGCCCCAAGTTCCTCACCTCAGGACTACGAGTCTGCCCAGGAGCACTTCAGGGTTCTCATTTTAACAAGTTTTCCAGTGATGTTGTGTCTGCTATTGGTACCGTGCCCTGGGCCAAGCTTCTCTGAGAAAGTGATGTCTAAGATGAGAGGGGAAAGAGAAGCAAAGAGTCAGCCCTCGTCATCCCCCAAAACAAAGTCAAAGTGAGAATAGTACAGGAGGGGACAGTTTCTAGCTCGTATGAGCCACCAAAAAAATAAAATAAAAATGATCAGAATGTCTGAAGGTGACTGATGGAGGAGAAAGCCCCCAGAGGTGGCAGAGGAAGACATGGAAAGTCATACAGGGCCAAGGGTAGCCTAGAGTTCCCCTAAAACAGACAGGAATGGCTGGCTGATAAAGTACACACAATTCCTATATACCAGTTAGAGAACGGCAAGGAGGGCCAGTGGCCTACTCAGGTCAGATGAGGGAGAGACAATTCTGTCCTGAGAGAATCCACACCCCTGTTCTCAAAGCTCAGATGTGGCAGGGCACAGTAGCCCACACCATAGTCCCAGAACCTGGGAGGCAGAATCTGAGTTTGAGCCCAGCCTACTCTACATAGTGAGTTCCAGGACAGCCAGAGATACATATTGAGACTCTGTCACACACACAAAAAAACCAAAACCTAAAACAAACAAAAGCTCAGATTCAACATCCCAATGACCCAGGGCATAGGGGTCCATCCCCAAGGAGGAGCTGAGAAGGAAGTGGGCTGAGGGCAGAAAGCTAAAGGCTTTTTTAGCTAAGACCTGATGGGGCCTGAGAACTGTGTGATGACAACTGGTTAAGAAGCTCTAGGGTCCCTGTCTGTCCTGGCCACACATTGTAACCTGATAGACCAAATACCACCCTGTCCAGGCTGTCCTCGGGGATTTCAGCCCCATCTGTCCTGGCCACACATTGTAACCTGATAGACCAAATTGAAGCGTGTGTGTGTGTGTGTGTGTGTGTGTGTGCCTCCCACATAACCTCTTTCCACTGCCCAAATCTCTCCCCCTTTCATTTCTCTAAAGAACCAGCCGCCCTGCCTCTTTCCTGTCCCTTGCTACGGGCTCTCAACTGCAGCATGCTGAATTAGAGGTTCGGTCCTCCGGTAGCCGGGTAGTTCCTACCGCTCTACCCCTAGAATCAGAGTCTACAGGATGGAAGAGGCTTCCTTCGTTCCGCCATTAGATCCTGGTCAAGAATTTACCCAAGTTTCAGTTTTCATGCCTCCAGATAGAGAGCCCGCCGTCTGTCCCAGCACAAAAGAAAATCTGTCTCTAACTCCCCTGTGCTAGCCTGGCCCTGCCCTTAAGTTACACACTGAACATCTAATGTAGTCTGTGGATAGCTCCACAGCCGTTTGGAGTTGGAGCTCATTCTGTTGCAAGTGGAAAGCCCCAGACTCCCCCCAATGGAATCTTGAACCTTCCTTTTTGCCATCTGCCACTCAGAAGGGCATTGCACATAAGAATTCGGAAAACATCATACACACACACACACACACACACACACACACACACACGCTGGAGGAGGAAGGCAGAGCATGGAATCTAACCAGGTCGTTCTCACCTGTTCCCACACTGTCAGCCAATGGCCTACGGTTTCAGAATTATCCAGAGGGAACTTGGATACCATCTCCATTTGGGACACTGAGTATCATGTGGGCGGCTCCGCACAGAAGCCTAGCCTTAGCTGGGGACACCCACATGCTCGGTGGCCAGAACTAATGTGGAGGTCATTCCTCTGTGGTTATCCTCCCAGCCAACAGTGACGAAAGTGACATCATCCACGCCGTTCGTGTGGAGAAGAGCCCTTCGGGGAGGCTGGGTTTCAGCGTGAGAGGTGGCTCTGAGCATGGCTTGGGTATCTTTGTCAGCAAGGTGGAGGAGGGAAGCAGCGCAGGTGAGCAGGGGCCCCTGAAGGTGAGCGTGGCTTGGGATGTGCCTCCCTCTTTAGCGGGTAGCAGAAGCTAGCTGTCCAAGGGTGGCAATCATCTCAAAGGGGAGGGACTGATGGGAGGGAGAGCCCACTCCTGCTCAGTGGATTAGGGAACAGAGCCTAGTGCGCCGTCGACAGACCTGTGGATCCCACTTGGAGGATTCATCCTTCCCTGCTCCTGCGCAGAGCGGGCTGGCCTGTGTGTGGGAGACAAGATCACGGAGGTGAATGGGATGAGCCTAGAGAGTACCACAATGGGTAGCGCCGTGCGGCTGCTGACAAGTAGCAGCTGCCTGCACATGATGGTGCGGCGCATGGGCCGTGTGCCGGGCATCAAGTTCTCCAAGGAGAAGACCACATGGTGAGTAGCGCCTGGCCTTGTCCCAGACTCCCTGCCCAGTGACTTCCCTGCCCCTGCTCAATGTCCTCCCTGCCCCTGCCCAGCGGCTCTGTTCTCTGAGGGCTGAGCCACGTACCCCTCTGGGCATCTATCTCCCCCTGGGGCTTTGTAAGGAGCAGAAATGGGGCTTTGGGGGCTGCTTAGTAGAGACAGGTGATGGGGTGGTTCGGATTGTTTCATATGTTTGATGGAACCTACATTCCGCTGCCTGTTCTGAGGCAGGAGAACGCTGCTCCTCGTCCCTGACCCCCTCACACATAGGAATCATCCTTTTCCCAATTAGTTGCCAGGGTTTTTAGACGGGGTGTTCCTGGAGGAGCTGGAATCAGGGCATCTTGTGCTGTGGCAGGGTGGATGTAGTAAACCGGAGACTGGTAGTAGAGAAGTGCAGTTCAACACCGTCGGACCGCAGCTCAGAAGACGGTGTGCGCCGCATCGTCCATCTCTATACAACTTCCGATGACTTCTGCCTAGGCTTCAACATCCGAGGGGGCAAGGAGTTTGGCCTGGGTATCTACGTGTCCAAGTGAGTGCTGGGGTAAAAACTAGGTATCGGGCTGGGGGTGGGGCTGGAAGTGGAGTCTGGGGATGGGCTTCAGGATAGGGCCTGGGGAGAGGGTGTTGTCAACAGAAGAGGGCCAAGGAATGTAGGTGGGCACTGCTAAAGCCAAGGGAAGAGGTCTGGATGGTGGAGAGGGAGGCAGGTCAGGGTCTTATCAACCAACACCCGTCTATCACCAGAGTGGACCATGGGGGGCTGGCTGAAGAGAATGGCATCAAAGTGGGGGACCAGGTCCTGGCGGCCAACGGTGTCAGGTTCGATGACATCAGCCACAGCCAGGCCGTGGAGGTGCTGAAGGGCCAAACGCACATCATGTTGACCATCAAGGTGCGCCAGACCACTTGGGAGCAGGGGAGAGGCCGGACTAGGGGAGGAACTTCTCAGAACACCAAGTTCCTTTTTTTTTAAAAAAAAAATAGATTTATTTATTATTATTTATACTAGTACACTGTAGCTTTCTTCAGACACACCAGAAGAGGGCATCAGATGCCATTACAAATGGTTGTGAGCCACCATGTGGTTGCTGGGAATTGAACTCAGGACCTCTGGAAGAGGTCTTAACCACTAAGCCATCTCTACAGCCTAGAACACCAAGTTCTTTTTTTTTTTTTTTTTTTTTTTTTGGTTTTTCAAGACAGGGTTTCTCTGTGTAGCCCTGGCTGTCCTGGAACTCACTCTGTAGACCAGGCTGGCCTCGAACTTAGAAATCCACCTGCCTCTGCCTCCCAAGTGCTGGGATTAAAGGCGTGTGCCACCATTGCCTGGAGAATTTTTTTTAAATTAATTAATTTATTTATTATTATATGTAAGTACACTATAGCTGTCTTCAGACACTCCAGAAGAGGGCGTCAGATCTTGTTAGGGATGGTTATGAACCACCATGTGGTTTCTGGGATTTGAACTCCCGACCTTCAGAAGAGCAGTTGGGTGCTCTTACCCACTGAGCCATCTCACCAGCCCCAGAACACCAAGTTCTTAATTAGGCTCCTTCTTCTGCCACTGTCCCCCAACCCCACAGCCACACGAAGAGAGAGCAGCAACTCTTTTCTTGCCCATTTGGCAAAAGAGGGAACTGAGGCTCAAAGAGCCCCACCCCCACCTGGTCAGTGACTCTGCTGGTCAGCAGCCTGGCCTAGCTCTGGTCTAGCTTTCCCCATTTCTAGCATAGTCGCTCTTCCTCAGCGTGGGGGAAGGCCTCAAGGTGAAGGACTACTGTACAGGGTGGGAGCTAGAGCTATGTGTAAGACCTGGGTTGCAGGGATCTCTGGGGCACAGGCCTAAAGAGTCTGGGCTACAGCAGAGGCTGGGTTGCCTGGGCATGGCTTGTTTCATTATTTGTGTGGCGGCCATGCCTACTTAAGGATCAGGTCTTTGTGTTCACAGAAGTGACTCTTTCTTAGAGTCCACCAGGATTCCTGCTTTACCTCTGCGGCTTGTCACCCAGCTTCGTTCCACGCTTCAGCAGCCCCTCCGTACTTCACTCGCACCTCCATTTTGCCATCTCTCTCACATCCATCTTTCCTTCTCTAATATCTTGAGCATTCTTTTTTTTTTTAAATGTATTTATTTATTTTATGTATATGAGTACACTGTGGCTGTACAGATGGTTGTGAGCCATCATGTGGTTGCTGGGAGTTGAGTCGGCCCTGCACCCTCCAGTTGGCCCCGCTCACTCTGGCTCAACGATTTATTTATTATTATATCTAAGTACACTGTAGCTGTCTTCAGACACACCAGAAGAGGGTGTCAGATCTCATTACAGATGGTTGTGAGCCACCATGTGGTTGCTGGGATTGGAACTCAGGACCTTCGGAAAACAGCCAGTGCTCTTAACCGCTGAGCCATCTCTCGTGTCTTAAGCATTCTTAACTCCAGCTCTTCCCCAGTTCGCTCACTCTGTCCTCTGAGTGCGCATGCATGCATTGTTCTTCCTTTTGTAGATCCTCCCTGTGTAGCCCAGGCTAGGTTTTCCTATATAACCATGGCTGGCCTCAAACTCTAGATCCTCCTGCCTCAAGTACCCAAACACTAGAATTCTAGGTTCGAGCCACCCTGCCCGGCTGTTCAACAGTGTTTCTGAGTCCCTGTGAGGCTAGGTGCTGGGATGCACGAAGATTAGGACAGACCAACAACCATCAGATCTTGATAAAGGCTACCAGGAAATCAGCAAGAAAGGGGGAAACTGAGGCAGGGCCTTGTAAACAAGGCAAGAGGGGGCAGTGACAGTCAAAGCCTGACCAAGCTGGCCATGTGACAAGCTTCAGAGGAAATTAGCATGGTGAGGAAGTAAGAGTGCTGGACCCAGTGGAGCTGCAAAGTATTCCCCTCCCCCGCGCCATTCCATCCTAGTCCTCACCTGCTCCTCCCATGCCCACCATGTCTTCTACAGGAGACCGGCCGATACCCTGCCTACAAAGAGATGGTTTCTGAGTACTGCTGGCTTGATAGATGTGAGTCTGGAGAGATGAAAGGGAAGAGCTAAGGCCCAAGGGTGGGGCTGCGCTTGCTGGTCGCGGGGGTGCGGGTGGGGGGGGGGGGGGGGGGCGGGGTGTGGAGGCGGAGGTTGGGAGGGAGGAGGAGTATCAGGATGCTTCCAGGACCTTCTCACAGCCAGTGATGCTTATAAGTAACCTCCCCCGAGGATGCCAGGATTGGCTAGGCCTCAAGCCTCCCCAGTGGGTGAGGAGAGAAATGACTTCCCAGGGCCTCCCCGATGTAGGTGGCAAGCCTAGTAGCAGTTCTGACCTCTGCTGACACCTCTGGTTCCTTCCTCCACCCCGAAGCCCAAGGGTCCTCGGTGAGCACAGCACGGCAGGGCCCGGGGGAAGGAAGCAGACCCCTGAGCGACCCTGCCTCCTCTCCCTTGCAGTGAGCAATGGGGTACTGCAGCAGCTAACGCCAGCCTCGGAGAGCAGCTCCAGCGTCTCCTCCTATGCCTCTAGCGCCCCCTGCAGCTCGGGCTCGCTGCCCTCTGACCGCATGGATGTCTGTCTGGGGCCAGAGGAGCCCCCTGGCCATGGCCCAGGCTGGGGCCGGGCAGACACGGCCATGCAGACCGAGCCCGACCTGGACAGTCGTGTGGAAACTTGGTGCAGCGTAAGGCCGACCGTCATCCTCAGGGACACGGCCATCCGCTCGGATGGTCCCTCTTCTACCCGACACCTTGATTCTGCACTTTCAGAGTCCCCCAAGACTGCTCTGCTTCTGGCCCTCAGCCGACCCAGACCTCCCATCACTCGATCGCAGAGCCACCTGACACTGTGGGGTATGTTGAGTGTGTGGGGGCACGTGGGCCACTTTTCCCACAAGGTCTAGTCCAAACAAACCTGCCTCACACTCTAAGGTGCAACCCCAAGTCTGCCTTTGCCCAGGGCCTAGTCCAGGTCCCAGGTTCAGTTCCAGAACATCCCCAGATCCTGTTCTACGTTTCACTTCACTAAACAGGCCTGGGCTCCAAACCCATCTCAGTCCCAGGCCCCAAACTGATAAGCTCTGGGCCCCAAACCAGCCCTAACTCCAGTTCCTCCAGCTTGGGGTGTCCCGGCCTGTTTAGTTACAGATACTTAGGAGAGACTCCCTCCATCCCTGGTGCTGTGTGGTAGAGAGGTGGAAGGCAGGATGAAGACCCCACCCCACCCGCTCTCACTCGGAATAGCGGCAGACCCCTACTGCCTCCTTTCCTTCTCTCTGCCCTTTCCTCTCCCCCGCCCCCTCCTCTCTGCCCACCCTCCAGCCCTCCCGGGGGCTCCCTCATATCTACAGAGGAGAAGAAACAACAGAAGAAGGAGAAGTCAGGATCCTCTGGGGAGAAGGGGGCCTTGCAGCGCTCCAAGACGCTGATGAACCTCTTCTTCAAGGGAGGGCGGCAGGGGCGGCCAGCAGGGGACGGGCACAGAGAGGCCTGGACACTGGATAGCAGAAGCCCCACCAAAGTCCGCCCTCGCCTGGACCTGGAGAAAGGTAGGTGTGGGGTCCATCTGGCCGGTCCAGGTTGAAATCCTACCCTGCCCTGCCCCTCTCAGGGAGTAAACGCCACTTCCTTAGGTGTATGGGGACCAGGTGAAATGCGAGCAAAAGTCAGCACTGTGTCTAACTCTGAAAATGGGGCGGCCACTCTCTCAGTCATCTTCCTTCTTAGAAAGGCAAAGTGTCAGGCTCAAGGCACAGCAAGAAGTGAGCTCAGCTTGGAGTCAGGTGCTCTTGGCAGTGCTGGCTGCGGAAGGCGCCTTTGGTGGGAGCCATGGCTTCACATCCCCCATCCAGAGCTCCATGGGCCCAACGCAGTTCTAGAACTATCCCTGAGGAAAGCCACTTCTCAATCAGAGCTCAGATGGAAGGTCTCAGGTGGAGACATGCATGCACACGCATGTACACACACACTCACACAAACATGCCACACACATAGCACACCCAAACACACACACCATACACATTCACACACCACACGTACACACTCACACCACACACACACACACTCATATAAACATGCCACACATATAACACACCCAAACACACACACCATACACATTCACACACCACATGTACACACTCACACCACACACACACACTCATATAAACATGCTACACACATAACACACCAAAACACAACCACCACATACCATACACATTCACACACACCACACATACACACTCACACACACACCACACCACACCACAAACACACCACACTATACACACTTACAAACACCATACATACACACACACACCACACTATACACACTTAAAAACACCACACATACACACACCACACCACATACACACACACTATACACACTTACAAACACCACACATACACACACCACATACACACACACCACACTATACACACTCACAAACACCACACATACACACTCACACACACCACACCACACACACACCACATTATACACATACATACCACCACATACCATACACATTCATACACACCACACATACACACTCATACACACACACACACACCACAAACACACACCACACTATACACACTTACAAACACCACACATACACACATACACCACACACACCATACTATTCACACTCACAAACACCACACACACACCACACTATAAACACTTACAAACACCACACATACACACTCACACAAACACACCACACTATACACACTTACAAACACCACACATACACACTCACACACCACACTATACACACTTATAAACACCACAAATACTCACACATACCACACACTCACACACCACACTATACACACTTACAAATACCACACATACATGCTCACACACCACACTATACACACACCACACCACACACATGCTCCACCATACACTCATACTCACACACTCACATACACAAACTCATACACATATGCCACACATGCACACACCACACCACACACCATATACACTCACACACACCATACAAATACCCTTACACACACCATACCACAAACACACACACACACACACCATACCACATACACACACACCACATCACACACTCACACACATGTACCACATACACCACATATACATCACACATCACACCTCTCTCTCTCTCTCTCTCTCTCTCTCTCTCTCTCTCTCTCTCTCTCAGACACACACACACACACACATACACACACACACACCCCATACCTGCCCCCCCCCATGATAATTGAATCTTAGGACCCCAGGCATGGCAGGCAAGTTCTCTAGCCCTGGGTTCTAGACCCAGCCCAGACCAGGTATAGGTTTCCTCTGGATCTCCACAAGAAACCTGTCAACCCAGTTGAGACTCAGAAACCAGAGTCAGCACGGATGCCTTGATACAGTCGCATAGGACAGACCAACACTCAGTGCATAGGACAGACAGACACTCGAGTCCAGCTAGCTTTAAAGTGCATCTCCAGGCTCAGCAACTGACTGTTTCCACCTGTCTGAGGGCAGCCACAGTACCAGCAGACAGATCTCCTCAAGCCTGTGCCTTTTCTTTAGAAGGCTTTGCCAACTTGGAGATGAGATGCCACGGTCTCTTAGCAACCCTGGGCGCAGAGAGTTGTTGGTGTTGTTGTTTGGGGTTTTTTGTTTGTTTGGTTTTTGTTGTTATTGTTGTTGTTTTGTTTTGTTTTTGAAACATGGTCTCATTTTGTTTGAGGCAGGCCTCAAACTCTCTCATGTGTCTCCATCTGTCTCCTGCTGGGATTAAAGGCATAGGCTACCGCACCAGGCCTAAAGGAATATTTTTAAACAGTTCCAGCTGCAGGGGTCAGTCGGGGCCCTCTAGGGTTTATCTCTCATGCCGAACAAACGACTGTGGTGGAAGAGAAAAGCCAGGCAGGAGCCAGACATGATGGATAGGTGATTTCACAGGTCACCCTGGGCCACACGCCCAGTCACAACGCATGGGCTAATGAGAATGGAGGGGTCACCCAGGAGACAAGCGGGGTGCTGCTTCCGGAAGTGGGAGTGAACTTTGGGTAGGTGGAAGCAAGCAGAGAATGAGAGGCCCGATGTTGTTTCACCTTAGAATTGAGTGTCTGGAGGCCTCGGGTGACAGGCCAGTAGGAGAGACAGTTCTCTAGTGGGGACACCCCTTCCTCAGTCTGCTTTCTCATCTCTCAGTTCCCAGGATGCTGGATTTTCATGGTTCTCGCCTTCTTCTCTGGCCAGGCCTCTCTCCTCCCACGATTCCTCTTTCCCTCTCTGTTTCTTGAAGGTAGGCACTGCCACGCTGTTCCCTGGGTTCTTCCCCTCATTCATTGCCAAATCAACTCCACAAGCACTATTCACACTGCCTCCTCTTGCACAACCCCCTCCGACTCCCCACTGCCTGGGAGTTCAGTCCCTAGCTGGGTATGACCTTGAAGACCCTTGACGGCTCTCGTCCCTACCCTGACGTCTTCTAACTGGAACTCTTGATCCTGCTGGAACTGAACCCCTCTTTCTTCCTTACAGCAGGGAGTGTGGGGCCTGTGCAGAAGTTTGTCACCTGGAGACTAAGACGAGGTAAAGGCGGTATCCCAAGGGCCCCACGGGAAAGTAGCAGATGGGGGGGCGGGGGTACAGCCTGCCACCAGCTTAGCGACTTCCAACAACACTCATTTAGAGCTGAGCCTGGGGGGTCAGACTGAGAACTTAGCTAGCTTACTGGAAAGTATAAGGAGGAAAGAGAACCTGGACAGAGGGCTTGTGTTGGGATCCCCAAAGAGATGTGGGGTGAGGGAACTTGTCTATACTCCAACTGGGGGGATTAATGTGACAGTGAAGGAGGCTGGAGTTGGCTCTCCATTGGTGGCAGTTTGTTAGGGAAGGCCATGTTTGGGAACAGGGACCTAGAGGGATTCTGCCCAGCATGTTCAGTCTCTGGCTGGCTTCTTTGGCGCCTCACCCCCACCAAGAGAAACTCTACCTTACCCTATCCTATTAGCTTTTGTCAACTTTGTCACATCCTCTCGCCCCTGCCCTACAGACCGGGAGAGGGGCCGGGCTCTGCTCTCCGCCAGGTCTGGAAGCCCCTCTGGCCAGGCACCCACTGTGGATGAGCAGGTGCAGGCCTGGGAAAGTCGACGGCCCCTCATTCAGGACCTGGCCCGGAGGCTGCTGACAGACGATGAGGTACTAGCAGTCACTCGCCACTGCTCCCGGGTAAGTCTCTGCTCAAGGCCTGGGCCTCGTTTCGGGCTACCGTTCACTGACCAGTACCTGGGCTTGTTGCCAGGAGGGCAATGACCAGTAAGCTCCCAGGCAGGAGGTAGACAAGACCTAGAATCTAAGTCCCTCTAGTGACCAGTCCTACAGAGCGCAGTGAAAAGGCAGACGTGGGTAACCCAGGAGATCTGAAAAGGCCTCTCAGAGGAGGTGACATTTAAGTTAAGGGAGAGGAAATCGGGTGATAAACAGGAGGGGAATGTCCTTGTAGGCAAGTGACGGTGCTCTCTCCTGCCCCCAGTCTTGTCTCCCATCTCCCCTGCTCTGTGCCTGGGACAGACAGCAGCATGGCTTTATGCCAAGCGCCTGTTCCTGTTTCTCAGGTCGGTGAGCCTCTGCTCCCATCTCAACCGTCCCCAGTACCCACACTAGTCTCTCTCCTTTCTCTTCGACCAGTACCAGAGGGAGTCAGTTTTGGAGGGTTTCCTGGAGCTGAGTGTTGGG
Source organism: Mus pahari (assembly GCF_900095145.1). Lineage (NCBI taxonomy): Eukaryota > Metazoa > Chordata > Mammalia > Rodentia > Muridae > Mus > Mus pahari. The sequence goes on along the minus strand of NC_034590.1, from coordinate 156,397,137 downwards.
GAGGCTGCGGGGCACTGTTCACCCCTCCAGGAGAACTGTAAAGTCCTTTACTCTCATTTGTTTCCGGGACTCCAAGGGTCCTGTGGTGGGTTCCCCGGAGGGCGCATGCATCTGTTGCACACGGTGGGCAAGTTGGGCAGTTTCAGAAAGCCACTTGTCCCTACCTTTACCTGGATTGTGATGAGGCTGTGTGTCTGTGTTATTGTGATGTGTATACTGTCATGTCTGTGAGGTGTTGTGTTGACATGCCACATGTATTCATATGTGCATAGCATGCACGTATGTGACCATATATGATGCAGTATCACTCAAAGGCTAAGATGGGGTCATTCGCACACTCTCTTTCCCAAGATCTGGTGTACGATAGAATGCAGATGGAGGGTGCTATCAAGGGCTGTGGGCTAAATTCTGTCCTTCTCAGTTCTGAACTTAACTTGAGCGGAGTGCTCCAGCTCTGGTGAGCCTGCAACTCTGAGATATGGCCACTAGGAGGGGCTCTGTGTCTGTATCTTTGACCAGCACCTTTCCCACGCCCGTCCTTTGCCCAGCCTTCTTCAAACCAGGACTTCATTTCACTGTGGTTCTCTTTACCTTGTAGGCTGAATCTACTGTCCACAGCAAACCCAAAGCCCCACCCCACACCCTCTGAAACAGAGCACAGGTCTGAGAGAGAGGCAAAGTTCCCTAGCGCTTATGACGACGGCGGCATGCCCGGATCTCCTCTCTCTCCCCTGAGCCGTCCATCCACATCCCTCAGACCAGGAATTTAAAGACCTCTCTTACTGATGTGCACTTCCCTTATGAGGCAGAACAGAGTACAAGTTGCTTCCTCCCACATTCTAGGCCTTCCCTGATGTGACACCCCAATCTGCCATCCCCAGCTTTTCTAGGATCTTCCAAGGCCACCACATAGCTGATGTCAATTATGAGCCGCATAGCTTTGGGGGGGTGCTAGTCCCGTGTTCTCAACCTGTGCAGCCCTGCCGGAGGGTCTCCATGGGCCCTTGATGCCACATGAAACCTTTGTTAACTGGCTATCCTGCCTGCCCTCAGAGCACTCTCCTCCTCAGCTTCTGTGCTGCCCCTTGTGTCCAAGAGTTGGTGGAGTGGTCCCTTGTTTCCAAGGCACCCATACGATCCTTCACCCTTCTCAGAAACTCATAATGTCCCACTGCAGTGGCTTACGGTTGACTGCCGCGTGAGGCCATCTGTCCCTGCTCCCACCAGAGTCCCTGAGGCTCTGGGAGAGGGTCTTATCACTATCTCTTTTGCCACCCAGATACTGATTTTGTGTTTGTGGACTTGAAGGACATGCACATATATGGTAGTGTATTGTTGTCCCTGTAATCATACGTGTAGGCTAGGGACACACACACACTTTTAAATTTATTCCTAAATATTTGTTGATGATTCATGCTAATGGCCAGAGGGCCAGCTATTTCTGTGTCTATGTCCATACGTGGTAATAATCCAAGGAGCTCTCTGAAGTTGTCTCCCTTTCACCACCAGGGGGCGGTGTGCTGTCCAAGTAATTTGGCTCTCAGTATTCCATGGGGTGTGGCATCCCGGCCGGTGGCATCCAGGCCGTACCAGGCAGAAGGGTACTGACTAGAGAGGCTGTAGAGCCATCCCGCTTGCCAAGATCACCATTCTAGCCCTGAACAAAGGGTGGGAACCGCCAGGACCACAGCCTAGTGTTGGGCTCGCATTCATTCCTTCTGCCTGGGCAAAAGCGGTGGGGGTGGGGGTGGGGGTGGGGGTGGGGGTGGGGTAAGGGTGGGGGAGTCCAGCACCTGAACATTCTTTTCCTGCCCCAGAGCAAGCAATAGGTAGATGTCTTGGGTTCTTGCTTTTCCTTTATGTCTTTTTCTGTGTGGCTTTGAGCAAATTCTCCCTGAGCTTCGGTTCCTTATCTGTAAAACAGGAATCATCTCAGAGTGGCCTCGAAGTGAGAGACTGTGTGTAAAAGGCTTAGAGTTGCCTGTCCAGATGCCATTATTGATGTTGGTACTTGTTGCAGATCTGTGGATCACTCCAGGCATTTACAAGGTCACTGACACACCAACTTGTGGACCTTGGATAGGGTGACCCTGTCCTAGAGTGAAGATGGCCGATGGGCCCCAGGGTCCCTGTGTGCCCTGGTGTTTCCCCACACCCAGCTCTAGAGTTGCTGCTGCTGTCTGACCTGTGATGTCTCTAAATGCAGTATGTCCATGAGGGTGGTGTGGAGGACCTGGTGCGCCCCCTGCTGGCCATCCTGGACAGGCCCGCGAAGCTGCTGTTGCTGAGAGACATCAGGTTGGGAGAGGCTTGGGGATGGGTGGGACGAAATGACCCTAGGGCTGAAGCGTCTTCATGACTGCACCCCCTAGAACGAAGGCCTGCTTACCCCACATCCCTGCCTTCCCCAGGAGCGTGGTGGCCCCCACAGACCTTGGCCGCTTTGATAGCATGGTGATGCCTGTGGAACTGGAGGCTTTTGAGGCTCTTAAGAACAGGGCAGGTCAGCAGTGTGTGGGGCGGGGGCGGGGACTTCTGACTCCTGCGCTGCAGTCGGGGGTGGGGGTGGGGTGGGAGTGGCGAGCCTGGCAGGGGTGTCTGACCTCTGACCTGCTCTCTTCTCCAACCAGTGGGGCCTTCTGCTTTGAGACCTACCAGGCAAGACACGCCACCCAAACGTCATCTCATCACCCCTGTGCCTGGTCAGTCAGAGTCCTATAACCTGGGGAAAGGGGACAACCCTGGGGACATTGGAACAGGGAGAACAGGTCTTCCATCCTTGCCTCCGAGCAGGGTCACTGTAGTCAGGAAAGCACTGTCCTCCAGGCCATTGTTACTCACACATCCCCGTACAAGACATTTTTAAAGTACATGTTTTTAAATCTGGTCTCTTGGCTCTGCCATGGACCTGAGCAAATCTAGGCCTTGTGTTTGCACACACTCGGGAAACACAGGAAACAGTAAGAAGCAGGGTCTGGAAAGGTGTCCTGGGATTGATTGATGGTCAAGAAGAGCCAGTTAGCCTTGACCATGTTCCACAGATAGCCGTGGGGGCTTTTACCTGCTACCAGTGAACAGCTCAGAGGATGAAGACGGAGAGATAAGGGAGAAGCTTGGGGGCCTTAAGGTCTCCCTCGGTGCCTCTGCTCCTCACCACAAGGGAATCCCCCCTCTACAAGATGTGCCAGTTGATGCCTTTTCTCTTCGCCGAGGCGCATGCGCACCTCCTCCCCAGCCACCTCCTGTGGCTCCCCGACCTCCCAGGCCTAACTGGCTACTGACAGAACCCCCAAGCAGAGAGGATACTCAGCAGAACCAGAGCCAGACCCCAGTCCAAAGCTGCAGCCGCAGTCGCAGTCGCAGTCGCAGCCGCAGCCGCAGTCACAGCCGAGGTCAAGGCAAGTCTCCTGGGCGCAAGCGCTCCCCTTCCCCAGCACCCATCACCACTGCGGCCACAGCCAACGGGCGTTACCACAGGCCTCGGAAAGCAAGGCCCCTGCTTCCACGACCTCTGGATGGGCAGGTGGCCAAAGTAGGAGCCAGGCAAGGGCCCTTGGAGAATGGGATTGATCGGGTAGCTGAGGAAGCAGTCCGGAATGTCTCCACTGGAGCGCTGAGGACCGTCACACTATCCAAGATGAAGCAGTCTTTGGGTGAGTCCTGGGAGCACTGTTAAGCAGGGCAGACTCCTTGGGTTTGACAGAGGTTGGTGGGCCAGGGAAGGAATCTGAGATCTAAGGTATATCGTTGGAGGATCTATTTGGAGGTTGAGACTTGAGACAGAAGCCGGAGATGGGAAGAAGGAAGGACTGGACTTGGGGCTGGGATTCCAGGCTCCTCCTTCCCAGGAGCTCAAGGTTTAGGGTAAGGCTGTCACTCTGCTTTGGGTCTTGCCCAGGCATTAGCATCTCTGGGGGCATCGAGTCCAAGGTGCAGCCCATGGTGAGGATAGAGAAGATCTTTCCGGGAGGTGCGGCTTTCCTCTGCGGGGATCTGCAGGTGGGTGAAGTCGGAGCCTCTCTAGGCCCGGGAATGTTCAGACCACGTCATAGGAGGTGGCTTGGGAGTATGGGGGTCAGGCCTGTAAGATGGGCAGTCCTAGAGAAGAATGCGTCCCCTCATGCAAGCCTTGGCCTGAGAATGGCCCATCCTGTTCTACCTCAAGTCCCGAGGGACAAAGGGCCATTGTCTGTGCCCCACCCTGCCCCCAACAGCTTCAGGCACAAAAGTCCTATTGTCCACTCCTAGCACCCAGATGGAGTAGGAGTGTCCTAGCTGGTGGAGGTGAAAGGCCGCTGCCTTCAGGTTGGGTGGTGGGTGGGAATGACTCAGAACTGAATATTCCATCTCTGTGCCAGGCTGGCTTTGAGTTGGTGGCAGTGGATGGGGAAAGCCTGGAACAGGTAACCCACCAGCGAGCTGTGGACACCATCCGCAGGGCCTACCGAAACAAGGCTCGGGAACCTATGGAACTTGTGGTCAGGGTCCCTGGGCCTGGCCTGCTGCCCCTCTCCTCTGATCTACCAGCTGTTAAGGACCAGAGCCTTGCTCCTGACAGTTCGTCCGCCCATGGACCTGTTGATGATCCTCGGATTCTCACCCAGCTACCTCCCACTGAGACTAGGCAACTCCAGCAGACTCTCAGCTCAGCCCTAAAGGTCCCTCAAAGTACCCCTAAACTCTCCCCTATCCTTAAGGATCCCCATGACCCTTCCTAGTGACCTCAAGTCCTCCTGCTGGCTCCGGGTTCCGTGCACCTCTGTCCTATCCGTGACTACTGAGAGCACCACCACATTGGCGGCTCTGATCCACCCCGGCTGTCAAAAGGGCTCTGGCCTTTCAGGACAAGCTTGATGTCCAAGAACAAGGTGTGCTAGTGGGCAACCTGTGTCATGTGCATTCCCTAATCCTGGGCTGCTGCTTCCCAGTGAGGAGACAGAGGCTCAAGTCTGGAGCCTGTGACTGGTGTGCGGTTTTTCACGATGGACCTGGCTCACTATAATCTGAGGGGCTTAAACTGAGAGTCCTCAAGGGGGTGGTGAGGGGGAAATCACTGCAATCATTCCCCAGCCTCAAGCAGGGTTCTGTGCAGAGGGCAGGATGGAAGGCTTTCCTAGTTCTTCAGGACTCATGCTGTGGTCCACTAGGGCCCAGGATTCTACTGGATTTGTCCCAAGAACTCCATCGCAGGGAGGTGAGCAGCTAGCAAGCAAAGACAGCGGATGTCAAATTTCAAATTCCCCTCGAGTTTCTTTATCCATTGCACTTTTTTTTTTTTAAACAAAACTTTTTTTTTTTAATTTTTTTCCTTTCGGTTTGTACAAGAAATTTACAGTGTGAAAAATATACAAGTGGAAACGAGGCCGTAACCCTAGAACTAGGGAGGACGGCTTGGTCACAAACACAAATAAACAAGACATTGCTGAATTCTTCCTTTGGTCTGACTTCGGCCCCCTCAGCCCAGAGAGGCTTACAGAGCTGGATGTGGGGATCAACCCATGCCCGGCCCTGCCCCTCCGCGTGGGCGTGTCGAGGGCAGGCACATCTGGAGCAGCTGGTGCCCTCTGGCTCTCTCTGGCTTCAGGCAGGTAGAATGTGGAGACAGGGAAGCCCCGTTCCTTTCCCAGCTGGAGTGGGCTGGCAGTGGCGACAGTGAGGGGAGTGAAATGGCAGAGTAGGCAGGAGCCTGGGGTGACGGGGACACGGAGGGTTGATTCTGCTTCTCCAAGTTACGGAGCCATCCGAATGCAGAGGCCCTTTGGTTCTGAGACCTGAAGCTTGCACTCAGTGGATCCCCGGGGCAGGTGGGCCTATGGCTCAGAACCCCTGCAGAGCCCTAGATCTCAGTGGCAGTAATCTCCTCCAGACAGATGCAAGGGGCCGGCTCTGCCAGGCCCAAATCCGCAAGCTCGCGGGCCTCCAGCTCCAGGCTCAGTTGCTGCAGTTCCTGCTCCAGCTGCCGGTTACGCCGGTACATCTGGATATAGTTGTGCTGCAGCTGCTTCTGGTAGCGGATCACCTGTTCCTTCTCTGCCTGCCAGGCCAGCCGCTCCCCCTCAAAGCTGTCCCGTTGCTCGTCCCCTCGCCGCTGCTCCCGCTGCAGTTCTTGGCGCAGCCTTTCCACCTGAGCCCGCAAGCTACCCCCGGCCCCAGCCGCTGCCCGCTGCACCTTGGCCTCGTCACTCTCTGCCAGGAGGAACGGGTCGGTGGTGGCAGGGGGTACAGGGGGCTCCCGGAGTCCCGATGCTTCGGCATCCAAATGCCCGGCCTTCTCCCGGAGCCGCTCAGCCTCCTGGCGGTACCGCTGGAGCTCCTGCGAGCAGGCCTCCAGCTCCAGCTCCCGAGCTCGGGCTGCCTCCTGCAGGCCCCTGGCACGGCCCTCACTGACCCGCAAGGTAGCCCGGGCCTCTCGGAGGGCCACCCGCAGCGCCACCAGCTCACTGCCCTTCTGGACCAGCTCTGCCTGAGATTCCTTCAGTTGCTGCTTCAGCAGGGAGATCTCACCTGATTTCTGACATACCTGCGAGTGGAAAGTATTGAGGATGGATGGTGAGACCTCTGGGTGCTGGGCACTGGGCAGTATGCTGGGTATTCAAAGAAATGCAGTTTCGTGAGGTGAAAGACATGCATCTTGGGTAAGAGAGGGCATCAAAAACAAACTGCCTGGCCGGGCGTGGTGGCGCACGCCTTTAATCCCAGCACTTGGGAGGCAGAGGCAGGTGGATTTCTGAGTTCGAGGCCGGCCTGGTCTACAGAGTGAGTTCCAGGTCAGCCAGGCCTATACAGAGAAACCCTGTCTTGAAAAAAACAAAAACCAAACAACAACAACAACAACAACAAAACCTGCCTGGGTTCGTATCTCAGCCCAGCCACTGCTAGTTTAATTCTAGGCTCTAGCTCAATTTTCCTCATTCATAAAATGGATGTATTAACAGTACCCATCTAAAGAGAAGGAAATGCCACTAGCTGTGTGGGCACTAGATCACAACCGTGAGATCCAACAGAGGCACAAGGAAAGCCCCAACCCAGAAAGACAAGGAAGGACAGACCCTGTACGGTAACTATCGTGGGCCAGCTGTGCAGAGCATGACCCCTTCTGCCTGCCCGGCGTCCATCATGCATACCTCCCATTTGGTCTCCTCCAGCCGCGGCCCCAGTTCCCGCTGTTCCCGTTCAAAGGTGGCGCAGCGGCGCTCCAGCTGCTCCCGCTCCTGCAGCAGCTGGGCAAAGTCATCCTGTAACTGGCGCTTCTCTTGCTGCAGCTGGAACACCTGCAGCTGCAGCAGCTGTTGGGCCCGCTGGACTCGCTGTGTGGCCTGCTGCGCCTGGGCTGCACAGTCCTCCCGCTCGCGTGGCCAGCGCCGCTGCCGTGCCCCGAATGCCTAGGGAAAGATGTCAGGCTAGAAATGGTCCGGTCCGGTCCGGTCCGGTCCGGTCCGGTCCCCCCACCCCCACCCCCGCATGCGAGATTGTGAGCTGTACCATCTCCTGCTTGGGTGGCTCCCTGCCTGGCCTGAATCCAGTGAATTATGACAACTATAAAAGCAGGCACTTATATGGCCTTTCCTAGGTGTCAGGCGTTAGTCTAAGCATTTTATCCTTTTCATCTTATTTAATCTTCATAACCCCCCTAGGGACTCACAGCTATCCCCATTCAGACAGGGAGACTGGGGCCAGGTGAGATGCTAAGCAACTTGCTCAAATCTAACAAGCCAGTGCTGGGTCCAATTCCTATATACCCTGCCTCCTCGCTGCTTTGAAGGTTAAGCTAACAACCTTGGGGGGGGGGGCGGGATCACACCATGAATCTTGACCCTCTCCCTCCCCAACAGCAACGCTCTGGCTATTCAGCCCCACCGCCCCAGGACTGCCACTGGCCGCACCTGACACACGCACCTGACACACGGTGGCCTCACTCTCATCCATACTGTCCCGCAGCTGCTGCAGCTCTGCCTCGCGGTCTCGGAGCTTCCCTTCCAGGACACAGTGTAGCAAGGCCTCATCCGAAGGGGGTGGAGGTGGCGGAGGGGGTGGAGAGCGGTCTCCACCAGAACTGCTGCCAGGGGAGGCCCGGGCGCCACTGCCCAAGAGCCCCCCAGCTACGCGACCCCCCAAGGAACCCGTGCTTTTGCTGGAGGAGGACCGGCCACTGTCTGAATGGGAGGGTCCAGTAGGGACCCCTCGGGCTGGACCAGGCAGTGCCCCTCGGCCAGGGCCGTGGGAGGGCAGATGCCCACCTGGGGAGTTGGTGGTTGGCTCGGCACCCCCGGTGCTGTAGGTGGGCAAGCTAGATAAAGAATTTCGGCCAGAGTCCGACAGCGTTCCTGAAGGGCAGCCACTGGCCCAACCACTCAGTGCCAAGGGTTTGTCAGCAGCAGAGGAGGAAGAGGAAGAGGAGGAGGAAGAGGCTGGCCCCCCAAACAGCTGTGTCAGGCTGCCCTGGCTCCCAGATAGCCCAGCAGCTCGAGGACCAAGGAAGCCGGGTAGGGATGGCGCCCCCCGAGGCTTGGGTAGCACTGGCTTGAAGGCTGTTGGCCGGATCAGGACCTTCTCCATATTCTGAAATGAGGCACCAGGTGACACTGTGAGGATGATCTGCCCAGTCCCTTCCCCGTTTTAAAATGTTATTTCTGTTGGTTTTCTGAGACAGGGTTTTACTTTATTGGTCGGAGCTCACTCACTTTACATCCCCAAGCTAGGCTTGCTCACAAGCAAGGTTTCTCTGACTTGTAAGATTACAGGTGTGTGCCGGGGCAGTGGTGGCGCACGCCTTTAATCCCAGCACTTGGGAGGCAGAGGTGGTCGGATTTCTGAGTTCGAGGCCAGCCTGGTGGGCTACATACAAAGAAACCCTGTCTCGAAAAACAAAAAAACAGGCTGGTGAGATGGCTCAGTGGGTAAGAGCACCCAACTGCTCTTGTGAAGGTCCGGAGTTCAAATCCCAGCAACCACATGGTGGCTCATAACCATCTGTAACAAGATCTGACGCCCTCTTCTGGAGTGTCAGAAGACAGCTACAGTGTACTNACATATAATAAATAAATAAATTAAAAAAACAAAAACAAAAACAAGATTACAGGTGTGTCATACCAAGCCCAGTTTGCTTGATCTTTCAAAACATTAGTGTGTGGGGGGTGGGTGGTGGGGTGGGTGGTGTATATGTATGTTGTATGTGCATGAGTGTGCACGTGTGCACACACTGGTGACTGTGTATGAAGACCAAATGTCCAAGTCAGATGCCTTCCTAATTACTTCCCACCACGTTACACAGTCTCTGAACCCGGAGCTCACCCACCCAGCCAGCCTGACTGCCAGCAAGCCCCAGGGATCTGCCTGTCTCTGCCCGACAAGTGCTGAGATTCCAGTCCCTTGCCACAATGGCCAACATTTTACAGGGATACTGGGGATCTGAACTCAGGTCCCCGTGTTTCTGCAGCAAGCGTCTCACCCACTTTGCTATCTCAAGCCTCAAACCTTGATCTTTCAAAACCATCACACTACTGGCTTCCCCAGACAGGGTCCTCAAGTCCTATAAATTAAAAACAACTGTTCCCACTAGCAGCAGGTCTCTAATTGTCCACTTACGTTAAGTAATTCAAAACGCTCATTTTTAATCATTATAATAGCCACACAAGCAAAACATGATCCTCTTCTCATATTAAAAACAAGGATGTAGAGGCCCAGAGTAAAATTAAAGGTTCTGCCTAAAGACACACACACACACACACACACCTCTGAATAACTGAAGCAACTAGGCTGGAGGTGGTAACAAATGCCTTTAATCCCAGCACTCAGGAGGCAGAAGCAAGCAGATCTCTGTGAGTTCAAGGCCAGCCTGGTCTACACAGTGAGTTCCAGGACAGCCAGGGCTACATAGAAAAACCACGTCTCAAAAAACAAAATAAAAATAAAAATAACTGAAACAATTACTATATTGATCATTTGATGCTGGGTACTCTACTAAGTATTAATTCTAACAGGAACCTACAAAGATTAGCCTCTAACCTTAACTGTAAAGACACAGAAAATGGGGTTCAGACAGGTTATTTCACTGAGCCAGAAGGAATGGTTAAGACAGAACCCATATTCTTCGCTCTACAGATGCTTCCAAATTCTAGCTTCCCTGAAGGGCTCCTGATCCAACCCAGATCCTCCAAAGAGGGCTGCCCGTTACCTTCTCCAGCTTTCCAGAGACGGGGATGAGCTTTGGTGGGGGACCACGGAGGTGGCCATTGTGTGCCTGATGTTCTCGGGGATCTTCAACATCACTGCTGGGGCTGGGAGGTGACTCTGTCCGGAAGTCCTCATTGACATAGGTAAAGCTGTTGCCTGGGACAGCCTTCCTCGGTGGCACAGCTGGGCAGAGTGGTTCCTGTGCCTCATAGCCACCCCGTAGCAGCCCATCCTGCTGGCGGAAGAAGGTGGGCCCAGGGACACCATGATGACGTTGAGGAGCAGGTCCCCCAGGGCAGGGCCGGCCTGAGATAAGACTGCTCACGCTGCCCATTGCCGGAGTTTTGGGGGCAGTGGCCGTCTCACGTGCGGGCTCCAGAGGCACTGGCAGAGTGTGCACAATGGCCATGGTGGCAGAGGCTCAGGCCTGGCCAGGGGCCTCCGGGGCAACCTGTGAGCAGGGCATTGGTGTCAGAGTCCCTGCACCTTGAGGATCCTCCCCCTATAGGTCTTCTCCTGACCCCCTCCTCCAGATAGAACATTCCCCATATAGGAAAAAGACTTCCCCTCCAAGAACTGGAATGAACCTTGAGTTCCTCTGGGCCTCAACTCTAGTCTGGAACAAGGTTAAGGAATAACCTGACCACACAGACAGATGGATGGGAGATCTAAGAGGTGACACGGGGTTCCTTGGCAGAGAAGACCCAGTTTCACCCCCAACCTGTATCCCCTCTATAGCCAAAGACTCAGATTGGGCAGAGACCCCTAGCTACTAGCTCCCAGTACAGGTCCCTGCTCTCCTGGGACAGGTGGCCTCATTACTGGGCTGTCTGGGCACAGGACACGTCAGGGATGCAATCAGCAACTCAGATGGTAATTAGGGAACAAAGAGCCAAAGCCAGGCGCTGTCCAGCCTCCCACCGCTGGGCCTCAGTTTCTCCCAGACACTCAGGCGGCTTCAAGGGTGGAGCTGGCCAAACAGGAAACCTTACAGGTCTTAGGAACCCACAGGTGCCCTCTGGGGTCTCCTACCTCCCAGAGGTTGATGCAGGCTGTGCTTGTTTCTATGTCAACCCTTAGCTTCTGCCATCACTCAGGACTAAGGGAGCCTACACAGGCCCTGTCCCACTGCCAACCTTTATAAACCTTCCCGCTTTAGTTGATCTTCAGAATAACCCCTATGGAATTTGAGCAGGACCCCATTATCACGTCTGGTAGGAGCTCAAGTAAGATGGCTCCACCTCCCCCAGTCTTGCTCCTTCCTGGAAAGGACAGCAAGCCTGCACCCGGAACGGAACTCCCTCCCAGTCCCAAGGCTGCTGATGACCAAGACTTAGGCATCTGCTGAAGTCATCACAGAGCACATCTGCCAAGAAGTGGACCTAGGATCCATGAGAAAGAAGAGTGTGTGTGTGTGTGTGTGTGTGTGTGTACATTTACTTGTGAGTACGTAGACAAGATAAAAAAAAAATGAACAGGATCTGTGAGAATGTGCAGTAAACTGTGCAGTGTGAGTCAATGTGATGTCAGTACTTCATATGTGTGTGTGTGTGTGTGTGTGTGTGTGTGTGTGTGTGTGTGTGATGTAGGAGACATGACAAAACCAAACAGGGTTGTGCTATGTACCTCAGGTGGGCCTCAAACTCAGGGATCCTCGTGCCTCAGAGAGCTAGGATTCTAACCTTGTGCTACTATGCCCAGCTGTATGTGTGAATTCTTTTTGTTGTTGTTTTTTCAGAGGCAGGGTTTCTCTGTGTAGCCCTGGCTGTCCTGGAACTCACTCTGTAGACTAGGCTGGCCCGGAACTCAGAAATCCTCCTGCCTCTGCCTCCCAAGTGCTGGGATTAAAGGCATGCACCACCACTGCCCGTAGTGAATTCTTTTCTGTTGTTTTGTTTGTTTGTTTTTCCAAAACAGGGTTTCTCTGTATCCCTGGCTGCCCTGGAACTTGCTCTGTAGAGCAGGCTGGCCTTGAACTCAGCGATCCACCTGTTACAAGGCTATGAGTTTCATAACCTAGAAAGCACACAACACAGTTATTAATGTGTATAAAACAAATGTATCTTTGGGCTCTGGATGTCACTATATGACAAAAAAAGAAATGTTTGGATAGATATACCAGTTTGTCCACACATGTGAGTTTTGTGTAAATACCACTAAATCTTTCAGTCACCCATCCTCAGTAAGCCATTTTCTTCTCTCAGCATGAAATTCTTAGGGAAATCCTCATTTCTTTGGGTCCATTGAGTCAAGTCTCTCATAGACTGAGACACACACACACATTTCTATAGGACGCCTGCAGTTCTCCCGGGACAGTTACATGGATTCCTGTGTATGGATTTTACATAAGGAAAGTGTGTGAAAGCTCCTCTGGACTAATCTGTATAAGTGAGCATTCTGGGAGTGCGTGGGGACCTGGTGACATTCAAGGCCACCAGTATGAATTGGGAACTCCTCCTCCCTAAAACTTTTTTTTTAAACTTAAAAGAGTTTGAGGAAAGGTGAGACCACAGTGTCTGACGCCCTTGCCCCATCTTATCTTTGTATATTGTTCTCCATTAAGCACCTCTAAGTGTTAAGACCAGAGACTCACAGGAGTCCAGCTTGAGGAAGGAGTTGCTGAGCTAGGGTAGGAACTAAAATGGGTAGAAGCAACTTCGCTGTAGGGCTAAGATACTGAGATCGCCCCCAAAAGGTCCAGCCTAGGGATGGAGACTGCTCCACAGTAGAGAGAGAGGAGTGAGAAAGGGCTGGCACTCCTGTCGCTACTCCAGGGGACACAGAAAGTGAGACCCAGAAGAAAGGGCAAGGGTTGGGGTAGACACTCAGAAGAGACAAAGGCCAAGAGGATCAGACACGAGGAGCACGAGTTAGGGTCGCTGAAGCTATGCAGGCAAGGACCCCTAAAGCCGGAGGAACCTTAGAGCTGAGCTCTGAGGGCCAGGCGTCTGGAAAGCCAGGCCTAGCCAGCCTGGCTCCCGCTCTTGAGGCCCAAGAGAGAAGGAGGGGCAAGCGGCTCCATTTTGAGAAATGCGTTTGTAGCTGTGGGAAAAAGAAACCCCTGGTTCTCCCCAGCACTCCCAGACCTATCACGAATGGTACACAGACCCCTGCGCCCCCACCCCAGCAAGTAAGCTGGGGGTTCCGGAGTCTGGGGCCGCGCCAGGGCCTGAGATGAGTCTGGCCCACGTCCCAACTCTCTGACCTCAGGGCTGGGGTTGGAGAGTTGGGGAAAGTCCCCCCAACACACACACTCCAACTCCAGAGACCAGTCAAGCAGGATCCAGTCTGGGATCACGAGTTTCCATTCCGAGACTGAAAGCCCAGAGTCGCCCCCCCCCGCCCACCCACAATAGTCCGCTCCTTCCATAAACTGGGGGCGTCTATGGAATGCCACCTCCCCACCGGACCGCATCGCTTAGAAGTTGGGGCATCCTCAGCCCTGGACCCCTCACCTCCGCCGCGCTGCTCCATGCTCAGCCCCGGGCCGCCCCAGCACTCCACAGGCGCGCCGCCCGCTCCAGCCCGCGCGCGGCCACTCGGAGCTGCCCGGCTCGGCCCCGCCTCCGCCCAGCCGGCGCCCCCCGGCCCTGACCGGCCCCCGCCTGGCCCTAGTGGGCGGTGCGCGCCGAACGGGGGAGGGGTCCGAGGGGCGTCCCCGCCCCGGGGAGCGGACACGCGCAAATAACCCACGTCACGCGTGCCCGCCAGGGCGCACGCGGGGGCTGCTCGGCGGCGCTTGGGATTCCTCCTAGAGTGGCCTAGCGAGTGTGTGTGTGTGTGTGTGTGTGTGTGTGTGTGTTAAGAGGTTCGGCCGGCTCGAGACTCATCGAGCCGGGTCACCATCGTCTTTCCCTGCCGGAGCCCGAGGGCCGGCGGCAGCTGGTCATTGTTCCAGCACAAAGAGCCAAGGCGCGGCGCCAGCCCCGCCCCTCCTCTAGGAGAAGCTTCCCCCCTCAGTCTCCAGCTTCCCGGACCAAGGGGAGGCCGAGGGGGTCAGCCGTCCCTCTCCGGTTGCGGGCTCCCGGGCACAAAGTTGAGGGACTGGCTTGGTCGCTGTATGTCCCACCCCCAGCAGGCTGGAGGTCACACGCTTGGATTTTTCCGAAGCGGCGCCACCTGGTGGTCCCTTCCAGCAACTTACCAGCCCCCCCCCCCAAACCTCCAAAGCCCCCCACCAATCCCACTCCCTTTCCAGCACAGCGCTCTCGGGCCGCTAGCTCAGGCTTGTCCCTGGCATGGCTCCAGCCTCCCCAGCCGAACCTCGGGGTCATTTGCTATGAGAAGGGTCGCTGCTCAAAGGCGGGGGTGGTGGGGTTCCTGACCACCAATAGTCTCAAGAACGAACATCTCAAACCTACACTGGCTCCACAGCAGATATCCCAAAGTCTTTCTCGGGGTCACAACTATTTTTACCCCCTCGAAAACAACAGTCTCAACACCCACACGACCTTTCCCACATTCAGTCTGGGGCAGCCACAGTCAGTCTCATCCATCACGTGGCTCCATAGTCCTTCATTCCAGAATCCTTCAGGCCGACTCATAGAAGGCTTGGTGTTCCGTGCACGGCAGAGTGCACAGAAGTCCTTTGCATCCAGTTACATTCTTTAAATACACTCAAGTCTCCCAAGCGTCTTCCATGCAATGACAGCCGGATTCAGCCACCCGGGAAACTTCTTACATCATATTCACAAACTACCCACTTTCCCTGAGGGGTCTCTGTGACCTGCTCAGGTCAGCCGACGCTCACATCTTCTGGCAAGGCCATCCTCCCTTCCTCGATGCCCCCCCACCCCCCCACCCCCAGGGCAAGGCCTGCCAGAGCTGGGCTCAGCCCCAGGAAGAAGCATTCCCCCCCTTCCAGGCCACAGCCTGGCCAGCTCTCAGCTCTATTTTTAGCTCCATGGAAAGGGTTGTTTTTCTTTCTTTTTCCCTGGAAAGGAAAACACAGCCTAGCCACCCTCAGGCTCACTCCAGTCCCTCAGCTTCTCAAGAACAGACCGAACCCCTCTCCCCAACAGAAACCCCCTCCTCTGGCCTTGCCCTGATCCCTGCCTCCTGGGGCACCGAGAACCTCCTCCCCTTTCTGGCCTCCAGCCCAGAAGCTCAGGCAGCAGCTGGGCTCAGCGTGTGGCCGGGTGAAGGGTGGGGGAAATGAAGGATGGGGGCCCGGAGGCGGAGAGAGGCTGCAGCCCCCTCTTTCGTTTTCAGAGAGGGGATTCTGGTCCTTCTTCCACCTAGAGGAGGCAAACTCCCCTTGGGTTTAAGGATATATTTACTCTTAGTGCGTTCCCTTTGAGGAGGGGTGAGGGGAGCTCTTCTTGCATGGGTGGGCTATTTGTGCCCAGTCCTGCAAGAGGTGGAGGTGGCGGTAGGAAGTGGACGTAAAGACAGCTGGATGAGATCGGGGCAGCTGTCCGGGGCCATCAAGGTCCTCTCTCGGATACCTTTCAAGGATACGGGTTCCAAGAACGTGCTAGTGAGCTTCAAGGCAAGGAGCCCAAGTTAGCCCCAACCCTCTCCAGGCCTCCGGGTCACCCAGGCCCCCAGGGGTGTAGAGCTCCCATTCTGGGTGAGAGGATTTATCATCATTCCAGGTGAAGTGTGGAATAAAGCCCTTTACAGGGCGAAACAAACATGCTAGGACCAGCGGAGAGGTAGATGAGAGGGGTGGCCCTGCCTAGACAGGAGTTGGGGAGCACTGCCCACCCGTCTGCGAAGCAATCACGTGCTCAACGCCTGTTTACGTCTTAGGTCTTCACCTGCAGGCAGCCGGCTGGGAAGCAGGAACCGCCTGGTGCGACAAACCCCGCCCGCCCCCGCCGACAGTCTCAGGGCGTCCCCTTTCCCTCAGCCTTGGGCAGAAAAACTCAGCGTCCAGGTCGTGGGGTGGGGTTGGGGGTCGCGCGAGCTGGTAGCACTGCCATTGGGACAGCTAGGGTACCTCGCTGTGCTTGTCCCTTCCTGAGCACACGTGTGTTCGCGTCCTAAGTGAATGCATGGATGTGTGTGTGTGTGTGTGTGTGTGTGTGTGTGTGTGTGTGTGTGTGTGTCTCGGAGCGTCTGTGCAAGTTTCCCTGCTCCTTTGCTGTTCAGGTTTCGCCTGCTCTCCAGAGTGCGGACCCCTTCCTCATCCCAATCCCGTTCCTTAAGACGCGTAAAGTTCTCTCCAAAGTGAGGACCTGCGGGAGGCCGGAGTTCCTGCACCCTGTCCGCCCCACCACTCACCCAGCGTCACCTGCGCCGCTGCTCCCTTTTTGGCCCGGCTCCCGCTCCAGCGTGCCTACTTCCTCGCCGCGATAGAACTCTGCTTCTCCAGCGGGCTCCGGGCTCAGCGCTCCCGGCTCCCTGCTCCCGCCAGGCCGGCCCTGGAAGAGTGGGGCGGGGCGGCTGAAGCCGCGCCCCCCCCCACCCAGAGAGGGGAGTGGTCTGCCGCGCACCTCCAAATAGCTAACTTAGTACCCAACCCCAAAAGTAGTCCGACCCGGTACCCAGTCCAAAAGTAGCCTAGTGGTGGCCTAAGGCTGTCTCTCTGGCCTTTTGATTGCACACCATACTGACTTTTGACCTAAGGGGAGGGCAGACGTAACTGACGGTTAAGCTACCTGGCAGCCTTAACTAAGGCACAGTAGAGCTTGCCTCTCTCCTGCTCTGTAGGGAACTCAGTCCGGTCCACTCTGCTCACAACCAGAAGAGGGAAAATCCCTAGGAAGCAGACAAAGAAGTATCGAGTTTCATAACTCTCTAACTCTCTCTCTCTCTCTGGCAGACCTAGTATCGCCTCTTTCCCTGGAGTAGTTAGCAACCCAGGTGAGAAAGCTGCTAGTCCTGGCCCCCCATAGGGCACAGCTAGGCTTCCCTTAGACCCATAAAGTCCCACCCACAGGAGCAAACAGGAAGTTGGCCTGTATTTCAGGGACCTACTAAGGTTCCCTTCCTCCCTGGCTTACCTGTGGAAAGGCTTAAATTTACGGCTCTCTGAGCCAGGCCCACTGCCTGAGTAGTTGGCTCAGGAGACCAAGGTGAGCTTGGTCTCAGACTCGCCCACATTACAGCTGTTGAAGACCTAAAGCCACCCCCTCACAGCCACGTGAGACACAATGTCAGTCTGAAAGCAGGGCTGCAGATCTAATCTGACCCTGCTAGGCCAGACCTTTCCAGGAGGTCTCTGGGACATGAAGTGGGACACAGGGTTACAGGACTCATCCCAGGTGATTTGCTTCAAGCCACTTTGAGTATGTGGATAGAAAGTACCTCCTCAGGACTTTATATTAAAGATATAGGAACTGACCTTACCTGGCTTCTAGGCTCCAACGGCTACTGAGCATACTTTGTGCTAGAGCTTGCTGTGGGGAGTTTAGGGCAGGTACGAAGAGGAATGTGTTTGTGTAGGGGGTGTGTTAGCTTGCCTTCCTCCTCTTCCTCCTCCTCATTCTGGTTTGTGCAGTGTGGGGGTGTGCACCAGCCAGGAGGGTGGAACAAGATAAACAGGCCAACCTGTATCTCTCTCTCTCTCTCTCTCTCTCTCTCTCTCTCTCTCTCTCTCTCTCTCTCTCTCTCTCTCTCTCTGCTGATTTACAGCCCTCACAAACTCCAAAGGAGAAACTACAGGATTGTCTGAGGACACACCAGGCATTTTAGGGAGAGTAGAATATAGAATCCATTCCCTTATAGGTAGGAATGATCTCTCTCTACATCTGGAAGGCATGGCTGACTTAAATATTTCAGATCCTGGTTGGGGCCTAGAGCAGCCAACTGCTGGTAATGATTACTGCAGGATTAGAGAGGCCTGGCTCCAGCCAGTCTGGGAGAGACCCCCAAGAAGGCAGACCCTGGAGGAGCTACCCCCACCCCTCGGTTCTTCCCCACCACCAACAGCTTTGCAAGCAATTGTTTCGGGTCTTTGTGGCTAGAGTTCTCAGAAACCCTGGACTCTACCATCCGGTTCTAAAAGCTTCCTCTTGGGTTGATTTGAAAAGGTTGCACTTCCTCTAGGGAGTAAAGAAACCACCCCTCTACCTTGAGCAAAGGCTTGCTAATACCCCAATCTTGAAATCGCTACTTTAGGGCATTTCAGACCAAGCAAAATGAAAAGGTCATTTAGCAATATGCCTGGCAGTCTGTGGATCATTTCTTCTACAACCTTCTGTAGCGCTTGGTAAACTGAGGCATCCAGACCCCATGTCAAACTCCAAAACTCAGAGGATGTAAAGGCAGGGGAGAGAGGCTGCCCTAAGCTCGGAGTTTTTAACAAATTCCCAGCTCGAGCTCATGTTAAGGAGAAATGGGAGGATTCCAGAGGGAATGAATGAGGGTAAAGGGAAAGAGATGAGACAAAGTTTTGAATAGCCCAGCCTGGCCTAAACTTAGGATACTTGGAACTCCTGATCTTCTTCTACCTCCCAGGTGTTGGAATTAAAAGCATTCACCACCACGCCCAGCTAGGGCTGACTCTTGAGTCTATACTGAGGTATGTGAATGGCTCACTTCACAGGTGAAGAGCGACAGCTGGTCAGGCAAGGCCTGGGTATGTGGCCCATTGACCCACATCTGTCAGGAATTTTATGGGGTCCTCGGGTAAAGTTAACACACCACCCTATTTCCCCTATGCCAAGGACAGTGTATCTTTAGGGGGTGAGATGTGAAGGTCCTGCTCCCTGCTGTTTGGGAGCCTATTGCTCAAAGGTTGAAGTGGGAAAAGGACCCATTTACTCCCAAGTCAGAGAAGAAATCCAATTAGTGTGGGGAGACACCTGGTGGACAAGTAAGAAAAAGCACAGAAACAAAGGCAATAGAAATGTTTCATTCAGACTGGACTAAAGGCTCTACGAAAGCCCTAGCTCCAGCCCTAGCTCCACAGACCTAGCTCCAGCCGTCAGAGGTAGCATACAGGGAAATCGGTACCAGGGGCCGGCACTGCAGGCTTACAGCTTCTTTCCACCGTCCAGTGGGAAGCAGCTCCCATCTTTGAGGCCTTGATAGTACAGGATAAGCACCTCAGATCAATTCTTCTGCCTGGCTGTACAAATCAGAGCAGAGGCTCTGTGCCCTCGGCATCAGCCTTCGGCCCTGGAGCTTCAGCAAGCCTCCTGTTTCGTGGCAGGTGAAGGGGCCTGGCCTCTTTATCTGCCTTGCTCATCCCCACCTAAGGCTCTGGCGTGTTTCTCCGTCTGGATCCCTTTCTGCAGAGGTTCACAGGCCCATGTCTCCCGTGCGCTCTGCTCAGACACCTTTTCAGACCGACTGATCACAATGAGCTGAGCAGTCTAGCATCCCTCCCTTTGCTTTGTTCCTTTCACGGAAACACTGGTTCTTTGGAAACAGACCTTGTCTTTTCAGTGCTATACAGAAAACCTATGGGGAAAAAACAAACACAAACCAGCATACAGGAGATCCCCAGTAGCTGCTCAATTAAACATTCCCACTATGGACTCCAGCCCTGGGCTGGGAAGGGTTCTGTAGCTCAGGACTACATGGAAGAGCCCCAGCAGAAGGCCTGTTCCACCAGGCTCACGTCAGTGAGCAGCTGTGCACTGCTTTCACCCTGAGGACTTGGAGGTATCTGGCTGGTGGGGGCTGGGGTCCTGGCCTAAGCAAGACTCAGGGTTCTGGTGTGCAGCCCCTTTTTTGCCAGAAGAGGATTTTTTGGCCACTAGTCCATTGTCATCCTTGATCTTCTTGAGTCGGGCTTTGCTCTTGGGTGGGATGGAGAATGTAAGGGAATTCTTGTTGAACTCGAGTGGGAAGACACCTACGTCTCCATCGAAGCGATTCTTGGACACCTGCAGATACCGCTTCCCAGGCCCAGTCACCAGCTTCCTATCCTGCAAGATCAGAACATTGTCTGCTTCTTGGCTTGCCTAAAGGAGAGGGGCAGGAGAAAAAAAGACATGAGTGAAAGGCTGAGGGTGCAGGGAGGAGTGGCAAGAGTGCGAAAAGGAGGGGCTCAAGAGATGGCCCAGCAGTTGAGTACTGGCTGCTCTTCCAGAGGACCTACATTCAATTCCCAGCACCTCCAGGGTAGCTTACAAATGTCCATAACTCCAGTTCCAGGGAATCCAATGCTTTCTTCTAGCCTTTGTGGGCACCAATATGCATAGTGGTGCACAGACATACATGCAGGCAAAATACCCATACACATTAAATAAATTTAATTAAAAAAAAGAAGAGAAACAGTACCCCTTATCACCAAGCTCTTTAAACATCTAATCATAGTCAATGCTAGAGCCGCTGAGTCTCCCAGCTGTAACAAACTCGCCACTCAGGCTGTGCTGTGGCTCCTGCTTTCGATGCCTCTCCTCATGGTGGTCCCTCTTTCCTGCCCACCTTACTCTCACCATTCATGTGTCACTTCCTAGGGCCACCTTTGATCCCCTACAGTGCCACCATCTTTTTAACTTTGCATTATTCTTGTTCCATGTTTGTTTCAGAGTAATATAGTTTTTGCAACTCAGCCTCTACTCTGCTTGCCTAGCTGAGGCCTTGCATGGAAAAGGAATTGAGCAGACCACTGGAGACATCAGGATGGGGCTGGCCCTGTGGCCCAGAGGCCTTCCCATTTATTTGATAATCTGACACTTACTGTCTGGAACCTCAGTATCACTTTGGTTGGGAAGTCTCCCCGAGGTCACAGGATGACTCACAGTCCACTCCTCAAGAACTTGTGCTGCCCATCACAGCTCAACCCACAGAGCTGCAACCACCAGTTCACGCTCTCTGCTGCTAGCAGAGTGAATCCTAGACCGCAAAGAACCAACTACCATCCCTGGTATCCCTCACTCCATGGCCCCAGAGCCCCACATCTTTCTTTTGTTCAGAACAGTCATGAGGCTCTCAGGCCGAAGAGAACTGTTTCTAGCTACACCTAACTCCTTAGATCCAACTCACTTTGGCCGAGCCAAAAATGGATGCCGTCTGCAGTTCCTTGTCGTCATCTTCTTTCCGAGGGTGAATGACCAGAGTCACGTGGCAGCTGTTGTCTGTAGCAAACTTCCGAAAGGCTCCAACAATGTAGTCTTGAGCTGCAATCCTGCAGCGACGAAGTCCAGCCATAAGAGAGGTTATCCCAGACGTTACACTCTCTAACTCCACACGGACTGTCCCAGATGTTACACTCTCTAACTCCACACAAACTGTCCCAGACGTTACACTCTCTAACTCACACGGACTGTCCCAGACGTTACACTCTCTAACTCACACAAACTGTCCCAGATGTTACACTCTCTACCTAAGGATTCACACTCAAGTCTGCACAGCTTCAAGAGAACACAAGTGTGTTCCAGATAGACAAGAAGAACTCACCTGTCAGCGGAGAGCTGCTCATGACCCATCATGAACTGCAAGTTGTCGATGACTACATGACAGACGTCATAGACGTAGACAGCATGTTGCATTGTGTCTATGACAGACCTGGGAAGGAGAAGCAGCCATTTAAATAGCAACAAGTAGCCTCAGGACATCCCAGGGGAAGAGCTTGCACCCTGAGAACACTGATGAAGACCCCTCTTCTGACTTCCCGTTCTCTGAAAACCCCAAGCCTGTCTAAAGAGACTGGCTGGGAGTCTCACTGGAGCTGGAAAAGGAATCAAAGATATGACGTGACCTCTCAAAAATGAA
This sequence comes from Mus pahari, assembly GCF_900095145.1. Taxonomy (NCBI): domain Eukaryota; kingdom Metazoa; phylum Chordata; class Mammalia; order Rodentia; family Muridae; genus Mus; species Mus pahari. The sequence goes on along the minus strand of NC_034590.1, from coordinate 156,375,348 downwards.
AGGAAAGGCTAGGAATGGTAACACACACCGTTTAACCCCAGCACTCTGAAGACAGAGGCAGGTGGATCTCTGTGAATTCAAGGGCAGCCTGGTCTACATAATGAAATCCAGGACAGCCAGAGCTATCAAGAGAGACCTGTCTCTAATTAATTTTCTCCTTAAAAAGTCCCTGGGCTCTGAAGGTCTTACCTGATGCTCTGCTGTCCGTGGAAAGTCATGAAGTAGAGAGGCAGGTCCTCAAAACGGTCTGCCCACTCCTCATACTTGTCCAGTTGCTCTTCCAGCCGTGTCACAGCAAACTGAGTCAGCATGACCCGGGCTAGTCTCACATTGCTGATCTCAAAGCTACCCCACAGTGTGTTCACTCCCTGGGTACACAAGTCCAGGGCATACTCGCTGATGAATGTTGTCTTGCCACTGCCTGTTGGCCCTATAGGGGGACGGATAAAGCTCTGAGTTAAGAGGAGAATCTGGCAGCACATGAGAGGCAGAAGCAGGGGAGTCTCTTAGTTCAAGACCAGCCTCATCTATAGAGTAAGTTCCAGAACAGCCAGGGCTACACAGAGAGACCCTGTCTCAAACAACCAAAAACAAAAAAAGAGGGGCTGGAGAGATGGCTCGGCAGTTAAGCACACTGACTGCTCTTCCAGAGGTCCTGAGTTCAATTCCCAGCAACCATAGCAACCATACAGTGACTCACAACCATCTGTAATGAGATCTGATGCTCTCTTCTGGTGTGTCTGAAGACAGTTACAGTGTAACCATATACATAAAAAAATATATATCTTAAAAACAAGAAACAAACAAAAAAGGAGATGAAAATCTGGTCTTTGAACCAAGATTCCAGTCAAAGTTGAGAGGGGAAGCCTCCCTTTAACACTGCCAGCAGGGTGCTAGAGAGATGAAGCGGTAATTAAGAGCACTTGTTGCTGCTGCAGAAGACCTGGATTTGATTCGCAGCACCCACATGATGGCTCACAGCCATCTGCAAGTCCAGTTCCAAGTGATATAATGAGTTTTGGCCTCTGAGGGTATCAGGCATGTATGCTGTGCACATACACACGTAGGCAAAGCATTCATGCATATAGACACTGCCAATGGCCAAACCCCACATACTTTGTCACCTTCTTGTCTAATCCTTTACCCACGTCACTGATATTTTTATCTGCATGTATGTCTATGGACCATATGCATACTTGGTGTCTTTAGAGGGCATCAGATCGCCCTGGAACTGGAGCTACAGACAGTTGTGAGCCACTGTATGGGTGATAGAAATTTAACTCCAAGTCCTCTGCAAAAGCAGCCAGTACTCTTAACCACTGAGCCATCTCTCCAGCCCCTGAAGCAGTGATTTTATGGAGTCACCTGTAAAGACAGTCAACTCGCCCTTCCGATGCCCCTTCAGCAGACGATTCAGGTCTGGGAAGCGGCTCCAACGGACACCAGCCGCTTGCTCCACATTTGACAGTTCTCCTAAAACCTCCTCTCGGAGCTGCCTAAAAGACACGATAGACTTGTGCCAGGCAGGGAGGGCAGTACGAAGAATACGGGGAAGACTTAAGCCTCGGTTTAAGGCCTCCAGGGGACGAGGCTGTTGGTTCCCAGGCCTCACCAGAGAGCATCGCTTGGGGTTGAGTTTTCGGGCAAACAGTTTGGCAGCTTCCCAGGATCGAAGGTCATCTCCTAGCCAGAACACAATCCGACGGAACTGCTCAAGGTAAGGCAGTAAGGCTGGGGGTAAGCAGACGGTTCCTCGGGGTAGGGAAAGGGTTGGCAGCCCCGTCGACTGACTCAAGGCCAGGCTGTCCAGCTCACGACTTGTCACGACCACCTCAGTATCTCTACGGCTGATCAGTGGTAATCCAAATAGGTTGTGATAAACACCAGGCCGGGGGATGGTGGTTTCTACGTACTGTACTCCATTTTCCTGACCCTCAGCCCCTAGTAGCTTCAGGCCACGTAATCCTGAGCTCCCAGGGGTGAACCAAGGGAAGACCAGACTTCGAGCAGACCGAAGATAGCGGACACTGAATCTCCTGAGTGTGTCATCCGTCACCTTGGTAAGGCCAAACATCACACGAGCTAGCTGGGCTTCCTCAGGGTCCGGAAGCTCCCAAAGAGGTATAGCTCGGTTCCAGATCCTCAAGACCTCCTCCCTGTCCTCGGCTTCTGGGCCCTCCCTAAGTAGGACTCCCTCTTTGGCCCCATCCCCTCGTCCCTCCACACTGGCCTGCAAGTCTTCCCAGCTCCCTTCTGCTAGGCTGGTCATGCAAAGAAAGTGTCCTGTGGTCTTGTCGATGAAGAGGCAGAAGGAAGTGGGAGCATCCTTTTTCTGATTTTTGATGTCTGAGGCCACCACAAAGGGACTTGGTGCTCGTAGGCAGCTGTGGCCATCCTGGAAGGGGATCCCATGTGCACGTAAATACTGGCGGATTTCGGTCGTAGTCACTGGCGACACTGGTATCTCTAAGGCTGGGAGCGCTTCTTTTCGGTACCTTCTGCGGGGAGGGCCTGGAGCCAAGCTTCGGGGCAGGCCCCTCCTACCCACCCACTCACCGCGCAGTGGCAGCAAGATCCGGAGGGGATATGCACGTCGTAGAAGAAGCCACATTCCTAATGGAGTGGGACGCCACTACTGCAAAAACTTTTGGTGTCTGGTTCGGTGGCTTCACTAGACCAGACCCTAGGAAACCTTCTACAAGGCACTCGCAGAAGTCACTACTGCCGGCTTTTCTCTTTATCCCTCCTCAAACTTCTTTACGAACACAGTTCTTACTCCCCTCGGTTGCCTGTGTATTGCTACTTCATCCCTACACACCCACACTGCCCTTTCGCGTCTACGCCCCTCTCTGAGGATTCTCCTATCTCTAGGTCCTTCACGATTTCTCTCCACCAGGCTCACTTCTAGATCCTTCTACGGCCCCTCAATGTAAACGGCTTCTCTGTATCATCTCTTCACGTCTACTACCCCTCTACGGACTCTCCCCGCCAACCTCATCTCTACCGCTCTCTGCATCCCGTCTGAACCCCAACTCTCCCGGCGCTCCGAGCCCCCAGCGCTCCCAGGGACCCTCCACACGGCTGGAGGTCACGCGCTCCGGCCCGGCTTCTTCACTGGCTCCCAGCTCTGCCCTCCACTTCAGAAGCTCCACGCTCCCGCCCCCAGCTTCGCGTCACCACTCTCCTTTCTAGGGTTCTGTCCGCAACGTGGGTCGCCCGCCCGCGCCACTCGTGGTGACTCCGGAAGCAAAACTCTCCGGGGCGCCCATGCCCCACCCCCGGAACCGGAAGTCGCCGGTTAGTCCCGCCCTCCGGCTCCGCGTCCTGGCTCTCTAACGGTGGCCATGACCGGGCGCGGGACCCCGAGCCGCTTTCTGGCCAGCGTCCTCCGTAATGGGCTGGGTCGCTACGTGCAGCAGCTGCAGCGCCTCAGCCTCACCCTCAGCCGGGATGCGCCCTCGTCCCGCGGCGCCAGGTGAGGCACGCGGAAGCAGGAGCGCCGGAAAGGGGGGCGGGGGAGCCATGGGACTGGGATCGGGCCACCGTACTCACCTTCGTCGGGTCTCGCAGGGAGTTCGTGGAACGCGAGGTGACCGACTTCGCCCGACGGAACCCAGGAGTTGTAGTATACGTGAACCCGCGCCCGTGCGCCATGCCACGAATAGTGGCCGAATACCGTGAGTGGGGCCGTGCCAGGGCGGGGGTGGGCGGCGCGGGCTCCCGGCTTGCCCGCTGCGTTCTGCTTGTCTGCTTTCCGACCTGGCGCCTTCCACTCATCCCCCACGTCCCTCTGCCAGTTAATGGGGCTGTGCGCGAGGAAAACGTCAACAACAAGTCGGTGGAGGAGATCAAGTCGCTGGTGCAGAAGCTGGCAGACCAGTCCGGCTTGGATGTCATCCGCATCCGCAAGCCCTTCCACACGGACAACCCGAGCATCCAGGGCCAGTGGCACCCCTTCACCAACAAACGGACTGCCCTCCACGGGCTGCGGCCCAGAGAACTCCGGGATCCTGCTCCAACTTCGTTACAAGCACAGTAAAGAACCAGGCTTTGGACTGTGAAAGCGATAGGATTGGTTCCCCTTTCGAATTTCGGTCTCAGGCCAAGTAGGTGGGTGGAGCCTACCAGCCGGGGCGTGGCCCGGGATAAAGAACTTTTTCCTTTGCTCACTTGAAGCTAGGTGTAGTGACCTTGTGAATACCCCAATTCTGATTCAGTTGGCCTCCTTGCAAGCTGAGATGTGGGAAGTGTACAACACTTACTTGTACAAGGACCTTGTTTTCTGAAATACAAATAATAATGATTTCAAAACACATGAAAGAGTCTGAAGGCTGTCTTCTGAAGGACACGGGATGCCCTGTTGCTCTTGCTGGGTATGGCATTGGTCAAGGCACCTTATATCCGTGTTTATGTGCAGTTTAGGAAGTTGAAGACGAGCCTGGCGTTGGTAGGGTAGTGCATAACCTTTAATCCCAGCATTTGGTTGCCAGAGGCAGGTGAATAATCTCTGTGTTTAAGGCCAGTTTGGTCTACAGAGTGAGTTCCAGGACAACCCAGTCTCAAAAACTAAAAATGAAATAAAAAAGAAAAAGGAAGAAAACCGAAGTCATTAAACTCACCTAAGACCATATTTGAAGATTGATTATTTATCATGTGTATAAATGTTTTGCCTGCATGTGTTTCTGTACACTGTGTGCATGCAGTACCTGCCCATGGAGACCAGAAGACAGTGTAGGGTGCCCTGGAACTGGAGTTACAGGCAGTTGCAAGCCACCATGTTGGTGCTGGGAAATGAACTTGTGTCTTTTGAAAGAACAGTCAGTGCTTTTATCCACCTGAGCCATCTCTCTAGCCTCTCAAAGTCACAATTCAAAAATTTGTACTTTTTTTTTTTTTTAAATATTTATTTATTATATGTAAGTACACTGTAGATGTCTTCAGACTCTAGAAGAGAGCATCAGATTTCATTACAGATGGTTGTGAGCCACCATGTGGTTGCTGGGATTTGAACTCAGGACCTCTGGAAGAACAGTCGGCACTCTTAACCTCTGAGCCATCTCACCAGCCCCCGTACTTTTTTTCAAGATGTAGGATCTCGCTGTGTAGCTCTCTGGCTGGCTTCAAACTCACAGAGACCTGTCTGCCTCTGCTTCCCAAGTGCTGGGACTAACGGTGTGCGCCACTGTGCTTGGCTCATGATGTATGCATAGTTTAAGCACAAGCCATACTTTTAACTCTAAAACCAGAAATAGAACATAAAACCTTTCAATGGTTAGTGTCAAAGGCAATGTGACTCAGAGTCTCAGAGCAGGTCCCCTCACAGAACGGATCCATGTCTCTCCCTGGATGGAGGAGTGGGACGTGCTGAAAAGCTTGGGGAGGAGCACGGGCTGGCAGGAAGTATCTTCCAGGCTTACTGTAATCAAGGCAGGGGCTGCAAGGTGGCTCAGGGTTAAAACCACTTACTGCTCTTCTGGTGGCCTCGGGCTCAATTCTCAGCAACCACACAGCAACCAGTGACCATCTGTTATGGTTCCAGGAACCTGGATGGTTTCAGGGTTCCTGGTCTCTAAGGGTATTGGGCAGTGGGGAGTCAGGGAAGGGAAAGGCCTTCATGTGGTAGTGCAGCTTTTAATCACCAACACTTGAAAGGCAGAGGCAGCCAGAGAGATGAGTTCAAGGCCAGCCTAGTCTACATAGAGAGTTCTAAGCCAGTGAGGGCTACACAGGAAGACCATGTTGGGTAGATGGTTCAGTATATAAAGGCAGAGCTGGGTAGATGGCTCAGTATGTAAAGGCAGAGCTGGGTAGATGGCTCAGTATATAAAGGCAGAGCTGGGTAGATGGTTCGGTATATAAAGGCAATCCCTGGCAACTTGAGTTTGGTCCCCAGAACTCACATAGTGGGAGAAGCAGAAAACAGCTTCTCTGGCCTTGTCCTCTGACCTGCACGTGTACACCCTGGCATGGTCAAGCATATGTGCACACGCACAACAAGGACCTGTTAGTGTATATCAGTATTTGCACAGATCTAGGAGTTGGTGACCAGCTCAAGCAACAGTGAGATTCCCTGTCTGCAAAAATAAAGCCAAAGGAAGGGGACCAGGAGCAAAGGCCTGGAGTTCTTGTGACTTCTTGAGCTGCTCTGATTTTTGTCCCCCTTAATATCGTCATCAGGGAGTAAAATGAGCCCCTAACTCATGGCCCCTGTGCCTGCCCGGCTCAGCAAAGGCAGAAGCAGATCTCATTCCCAAAGCCAACCCTAGATGAAGAAATCTCTGGAGCACCTTCTCCATAAGCCAGAAATCTGTCTCTGGTAAAGCCAGTCTAGACCAAGCAGACACTCAAAGAGGGCAAAGAGGGCATTTATTAGCCAACGTCAGGAGGAGCAGAGCCCAGGCTCCCCATTCCATCACATGCCTGTTCCACCCACCTGGGTGATGAGTGGGGGGCATTCCTGAAGAAGTACAGCCATTCTCACAATAAATACATTCATTGTGGGGTGGAGGTGGGAGAGGTATGGGTGAAGGGCAGTAAAAACTCGTGGGGGTTCCACGTTTTCAGCTACAAAAATAACAGTCATCCTCACCCAAGGGGGACGGGAGAGCTCAGTCAGGGTTGATTGTCCCGTGTGGGCCTGGAGACATCTGAGGCCCTTGGACCTTGAAAGTGCCCTGGTGAGGTAGGACAGGGATGGGAGCCAAGCATCCACACGCCCAGCCTCTGCCCTTTGCATAGTTCCAGGAGTGGGCTTCATGTGCCAGGTGAGATAGCAGATCACTTCCTCCTGCTATGATCTAGGAGAAGCAATTGCTTGGTCCCTAAGAGGGAAGCTGGCTCATTGAGTGCAGTGTTGGCCACTTGTCCTAGTTCAGTGAGGACCAATAAATGGGAAGGGAAATCTTCCTTTGAAATATCCATGGACCAAACCTAGTAGACACAGGTCTGAGGGAGGTGGCAAGGGGGTTGGGGGTGGGGTTCAGAATGTACATGTGGGTGGAAATGTAAGCACATGATCTGGGTGTGTTGCCACATATGCATGGGGAAAGGCCATGCCTGGAGCTCTGGCACCCTTGCATGTGAATGCGAGGAGGAGGGAGGCTGACTCCCAAGGGCTACGGAGGAAAGGAGGGAGAGCAGTGATACTTTTTCCCTCCCAAGCCAGCCTGGTCCAGTCTCCGGCCAAAGGGTTACCACATGGGGCTGGGCTGGAAAGATGAGAGATAGCAAGGTGACGATTGGGAGGGTGCCCTGAATCTAGGATAAGTGAGACAAGGATGCCCCAGGAGGTTTGGGACACTGCAGCCCAGCTGATAAACATTCTTCCATGTGCACATGTGAATGGAAGCAGGACTCGGGTGGCTGGTAGAGAGAGGTCTTGTCTGAATTCAGGACTACCCAGCACACAGCTGTGCAGAGGGTGGTGACATTGAGGCCATCTGAACCTGCAGAGCCCTACCTGAGAAGAAGAGGAAGGTTGGGCAGATAACGGATAAGAAGACGATTCTCTCCTCCCAAGTCCTTAGGTCAAGAGATAGAAACTGGGTCTAGGTTTGCAGAGTACTTGGTTCTGGGGGAGCACCTACCTTTGAGGAGCACCGGTGGGCCTGGGCTGCTCACATGTGTCTTGGAGACTGAAGAGGGGACTTTGGCTAACCATGACTTTGGCCAGCCCTACAGAGACATCAAAAAGTTGGAAGAAATGGAGTTGGGAGGATGAAGGAGGGTGGAGGTGTTGGGGAGGCAGTGGCCCAGCCCAGGGCAGCCAGGCTGGCTTGGGAGCCTAGGCTCAGACAGAGCTCTCGTCTAGCTGCTCTACAAGCTGCGTGTGCTTCCTCTTCTCCAGGATGCGGCTGAGCTCCTCTGCAAAGGAGCAGGGTCCTGCTGGCACTCCGTTGTTGCTCTGCCTCAGGAGCACATAGCTGTTGCCATTCATCCTTCGAAGCCGGCTGGGCAGTGCCACCAGCCCATTGGTCAGCTCAGCGGGTGGGGGAGGTGGGGGTGGGGGTGGTGGGGCTGGGGCTCCTTCCCCTGGGATGATCTGGAGGCAGCCACTCTCCAGACCCCCAGTTCCTTCTCCATCGTCACCTTCATCTTCCTCTCCAGGACACTGGCCTGAGACAGTCTGCAGCTGCACTGCTGAGCCCCCTGCCCGGCCAGCCCGACCCAATGAGTATTTTCGTCTTCGACCTCGTCTGCCTCCCCTCAGACAAGCCACATATAGTAGGGAAGATGCCAAGATGAGGCAGAGGCCACCAAGTATCGCAATGGCTACCACATAGAACAACCGCATGTCATGTGCCAGCTGTGCCCCAGGTGTGGCAGGGGCTTGTGGAGCTGGGGCAGGGGTGGCTGGCCTGACTGTGAGGCTGTAGGAAGCCAGCAGCATACGGAGGCCGTTTTCCTCAGCGTAGCAGCCATAGTTGCCGCTGTGTTCCAGTTGTGTGTCTGTTACCAACAGCCCATCCACTCCCACGCGGTAGCCATCCTGCCCGTCACTCAGGCTCTTGCTCCCGTTGAGTAGCCACAAAGCCCGGGCCAGGTTAGACGGCTGGTCACAGGGCAAGAGGACATCATCACCCCGGAGCACAGATCGGGTCTTGAGTGGCGGTGGTGGTCCTGGGGAAGATTGAAGGGAAGGATCAATACCTGCCTATCCCAGACAGCATTGGAAGATAGATTGTAGACAGCTGTCTAGAAGCACCAAGTCTAGAATGGGTGACACCCTGTGCATGCATGCTTCCCGGGATGCCCATTGGCCCGTCCTTCATAAGAAGTAAGCAGTGTCTTGGGCCCCTTTTTCCTTCTCTAGCAGCTCCTCGGCCCTGTACTTTCAGTTCCTACCATTTACCAAAGGACTCCAGATCTTCCCTTCAGCCCAGCTTCCTTTCCTGAACACCAGACTTGACCGTTTACCATGTGCTGGGCATCTGGATAAAGCCAACATTGTATTCACCCCACACACCAGGTCCTTTCTTTGCATTGCACCACCAGCTGCTCGGCAGTTTGCATCAGGAACCTGGGAGGCTCCCTTGCCTCTCCCTCATCTTTAGGTCTACCCTCATGAGACTCTCAGACCTATTCCTTTCTCTCCTTCCATGGCGGCCTGCCCTCTAGGGCCCTTGTTTAATCTCTTCTTGCAACCAAAGGTGATCCCTTGAAAACACAAATCTAGACTGAGCAGAGAGGTCGGTGAGTGTAGGGGCTAGCTGCTAAGCTTGACCGCTGATTTCAGTCCCTGAGAAGGAGAAAATCAACTCCCGTAAGCTGTCTTATACATGCGCATCCACATCATACGTGCTTGTGAGCAAAATAAATATAGTTTTAAATTTTTGAGCACAAGAGCTAGAGAGATGGCTCAGTGGTTAAGAGCAGTTGTTGCCCTGGCAGAGGACCTGAGTTTGGCTCCCAGCATTCATAGGGTGGTTCACAAGCATCCATGACTCCAGTTCCAGGGAATACAACACTCTTACTTCCACGGACACGAGGCATGCACGTGGTGATCAAAAGCACAAACTTGCATCTGACTGCTTGAGGCCAGGCTGCTTCTGCACCTGCCATTTAGTAGCCGAGTAACCATGAACAGTTAGTTTCCTCACATCGCCCGTGCCTCAGAGGGGCTGCCCCTCATGGGGATGCTAATGGTGCCGCACACAGAGTGTTGTGAAAATAAACGCACGCGGCAGGATTTTGACCAGTGCTGGCACCTGAGTCCATGTCAGCTCTGACTGCTGACTCTTCTTCTTCCTTCAGACATCAGCTCTGCTACATGATTTTTGTTTGAGAGAAACACATTAACCTTCTTCATCTTGTTGTAGTTGCAGTTATTAATAATCATAGTTACTTGTGCTTATACACCCCCCCACTTAGGCATATACTTTAGATATGATCATATAACCATAACTAACTCATTAGCTCCCCTCCTCTCTCTCAACCTCTGTGTGTGTGTGTGGCGGGGGGAATGGCGCTAGAGAGCAAACCCAGGGCCTTTACACGGTAAGACAAGGAGAACTCTCTACCAATGAACCACATCCCCACCTGTCTCCAAGTCTTGAATCTATTTCCTCATTTATACTTGGGAAATAAATATCTGTCCAGCACTCACTCACTCACCCACCAAAACTACTCAAGCACAGCAAGTCATAAACATCACACAAGTCCATGATTTCCACTTACCTGCATCCCTGCTGCCCTCGCAGCCTCGATTTCCTCTCTCTACATCCTGTATCAATGCTGTCCTGCAGAAAGAAAATCAAGAGTCGGGCTGGTGAGATGGCTCAGTGGGTAAGAGCACCCGACTGCTCTTCCAAAGGTCCAGAGTTCAAATCCCAGCAACCACATGGTGGCTCATAACCATCCGTAACAAGATCTGACACCCTCTTCTGGAGTGTCTGAAGACAGCTACAGTGTACTTACATATAATAAATAAATAAATCTTTAAAAAAAAAAAAAAAAAAAAAAAAAAGAAAATCAAGAGTCATGAACACCAGGAAATGGGCATCAGGCTCACCAATAACACCTTACAGGCTGGTGGGCTTTCTTCTTCTACATCTACCCCACCCCTACTCCCGACCTCTACCCTGGGACCTGTTGGCTACAGTGGTGGCCACCACACAGGCATGAGTGCTGGAGTCCCAGCCACAGTAGGGGTCCCGTGCCAGGATGCAGTCATAGCAGGACCGATAGCGTGAGCAGCTGGACAGAGGAAACTGTAGGACTCCACTTGCAGCCCCCACGTAGAGGCTGTGCTGGAACCAGAGAGGACAGTCAGTCAGCAACCCCCGTCTCTGCCCAGCCTCCCCAGTCCCTTTTCCTGTTAGCATAGTGAGGCCAGACTACCTGCATCGGTGAGATAACTAGATTGTCCACAGACTGGGGCTCCCTGAACACTTGTATCTCTTCAATTATGTGCATCCCAGAGCCCAGGACTACGGCCTTGTGGATCCAGCCATCAGCTGATGTGGAAAAAGGGCAGAAGTCAGAACCCAACAGTGTGATATGCTCTCAGTACCTGACAGGAGGCCTAATGGGAACAGCTCAGGAATCATAAGGTCAGAGACAAGTAATCAGCCACCAGCAGTGGTCCCTCAGGACACGGGCTACTCCAAGCCAATGTGGCAGGGACATCAGTAACCAAGGCCGTTTAGGGATCAGGGATTTGGGTCAGAAGCACCTGTGCCCAGAAAGAGCAGGTCATAGGTGGGTCCAGCAGGTGTGCTGACGTGTGTTCCTGTGAGATGTGTGTAGCGTACATTGCGCTTCAGCAGCAGAGGCCGCCCACGTGTGGGCACCACAGGCCGAGCCATCAGGGGGTGCAACTTCACAAAGTCCAGAACCAGGGATGGCAAGTCTTGGGATGAGTTGTAGCCTCGGCTGCGCAATGAATCTGTGATGCACTGGGTTGGGGGATGGGTGGTGAGACTCAGGACTCCACCAACTGCCTCCCTCCGATAAGGCTGAACCCCACCCCGCCCCTGAGCTTTGTCCACTCAATGTAGGGTCCAGGCCTGAGCGCTCACCGAGCCAGGCCGGGGTTCAGGCACCCCACCCTCATAGCGGCCCCAGCGCCGAGCGCCATCCTGGTACTCCATAAAAGGGCCTGTGAAGACAGCCTGAATCTCAGCCAGGTCATAGCGGCAGATGGCTGAAGCCTCCAGCGTCTTCCTAGGAATGAGACATAGTGGAGGATTGAGTGGAGCCTGACCCAGCCCTGTGCTCCATCTGGAACCACTTTACAACGGTTCAGCTCCACTGTAGGCCTATGGACCCGTCTTGTGCATCAGCGGACCACAATGCCCTCTGGCCCTAGGATAGCTTGACATGCCTGACCTCATTTTGCAGCCTGCCTGCCCTCTCCCCTAGCTCATCAGTGACGTCAGTTCCTTCCCTTTCCCACCGCCTCTGTGCTTACCACTGTGTTGTCAGTGTGAAGACTGCATAGAAATGTGTGTGGGATGATGTATCAGCATCCAGGCTGCAGACCCCCCGTAGCGTCTCATACTGGGGGATGTGGCAGATGAGACGAGCCTTCAGAAAGGATGTCCACTTCTTCTGTAGGATCTTCTTCCCTCCCAGATCTCCCTGGGGAGGTAGGGACACAGGATCAGGATCAGTGGTCTAACCTCTCCCCATTCCCTGACTGCATCATATGCACCTTGCACACACGGGCTACTCTAGCCACACGGTGGCTGCTGCGACTCTGGGTGAAGCTGCTGGAACCTTCCTCACGCTCCATGAAGAAGTAGTAAATCTTGTCATCATCACCCACTGCGCTGGTCTTGCTCTCCCGCACCAGCACAGAGAACACAAACTCGGCATCTGTGGGTTGAGTATTTATTTGGGTGTCTTATGAAACGGGTCACGCTCTCTCCCACACTCTCAACTTCAAGCCACGCCCCCTCATAGCCACCCCTCCCCCCCTCCACACACACACACACACACACACACACACACACACACACACGCACAGCCTCACCTGCAGACTTGGAAATGGGATAGTTGGCTGCCCAAATGAACAAACAGTAAGAAATGGACTCCTCCCTCCCAGCCCCCGTCATCCTGCACCTCACCCTCCTAACCATTGAGCCAGTGCATGGGTGCCTCCTCAGTTCTCAGAGAGTGTGGGTGGCGGCTCCGGCGGATATCAGGAATGCTCCGGAATTCATACCGTGTGGCTGTGTAGAGGCCTCCATCTGGGGCAGGGACATCCAGGCATGAAATAAATGGCATGTGCAATAGGAAACATGGCATGCACAAATGGTAAGTCCTAGCAACAGGATCCACATTCAGATCATAGAATCCTGCGACTGAGGGCTGGCTGGCCGCAGTAGTGTCTGCTCACCGATGATAAGGCCTGTGAAGCCACGGGCCGGGTCATAAGGACATTTCTCCTTTCCCTCCTCGAAACTAGTAGGCAAGATGAAGGCTTCAGCATCCTGGAGAAGAAGGGTCCCAATTGGTCAGTGGTCCTGAGGACAGGCAAGGGCTGCAGCTCAATGTCAGGCCAGTCTGGTGTTAGGAGTCAGGGCAAGGGGCAGGGATACTCACAATAGCTGCACAGAGGGGCTGGAAGGCATGGGTCCCACATGCATAGAAGTGGGTGGCATTGAGCCGCTGTAGAAATCGCACGTGGTTGAAACACTCAGTCTATAGACAGAGGGAGGCAGTGATAGAACTCGTCAGCCCAGATACAAGCCACCTCCATTAGTCTAGCTTATCGGATATACTTTCCAGGATGCCGCTGATGGCCTGACACCACCCTTCCAGTGATTGTCTCCCTTCCAGGGTCTGTCTCCTACAATCCCCGCCACCTAACTTTCAGGCACCATCAGAGCTCAAAGATAGAGGAGCATTTCAGGAAAATGGGGGTTTGACACAAACTCAAAAGTTACTTTTGAGGGGCTGGAGAGATGGCTCAGCAGTTACGAACATTAACTGTTCTTCCAGAAGACCCAGGCTCAATTCCCAGCACCCACATGGCAGCTCACAACTGTCTGTAACGTCAAGATATGACATCCTCACACACACACACACATACATGTAGGGCAAAACACGAATGCACATCGGGAAAAACGTTACTTCTGAGCAAGGTCCCCCCCTAACCCTGGAGCTCCCATAAATGCTCTCTCTGTTAGCTCACAAGCAACATCAATCTCACGTTATCCCATTCCCCCGTCCCACATCATCCCTCTTAAACCTGTTTATCCAGTCTTTCCCTCCTCTAACTCCACCCACTGTGCTCTGGTCCAGGAACATCTTCGCTGCAGCCCACTCTCTCATCCCCACATTCAGTCCCACTCCATGAGTCACTGTGCCAAGTGGTTCTTGAACTTGACCACTTCACTATTCTCATCCGGTCCAGACAACCATTACCTCTTCCTCTGGCCTAGCAGCCACCTGACCTCCTGCTAACCTAAGCTACTCTTCATAACAACCATTTACTCCGTGAGTGAAAGATGTTCAGAGTGTAAAATTCAAATGGACAAGGGGATCTGTTGTCAACAGCCTGTCATGTGTTCCTGTCTCCCAGGTGGCCTGAGAAGGGGACCGTAGATACCATGTCCAAAGTTTCCCTCCAGAGATGGTCCATCTGTCAGTGCCCTCTTGCGCTCATCCAAGCCACTCTCCCAAGCAGCACAGATGTAATTCTTTATTTTAATTTTTTTTTTTTTAGAATTATTTTCTTTATTTATTATATGTAAGTACACTGTAGCTGTCTTCAGACACCCCGGAAGAGGGTGTGAGCTCTCATTATGGATGGTTGTGAGCCAACGTGGTTGCTGGGATTTGAACTCAGGACCTCTGGAAGAGCAGTCGGTGCTCTTAACCACTGAGCCATCTTTCCAGCCCCAGCAGCACAGATGTAAAACAGACCATGGCATGGCCGCTGCTCACCAATGCTCTGAACACATGAGCCCACACTGGCCCATACACCCCCGGTCTTCCCCATTTGCTCACTCCACCTACTCCAGCCACACTGGCCTCCTTGTCCCTCGGGTGCCCTGGGCTGCTGTCCAGCTCTCAGATCATCCTCCTGTCTAGCACCCAGGGTTGGAGTCCATGGAAGACTTCTCTCCACTTATACACTGTCACCTGCTGTCACCTATGTCTCTGTTCCTTGTATCAGCCTGCTCAGGCCTGTTCCTCAGCCCTAAGATGCCCCCATTCCACCATTCTTCCTGCCTCTAGTCTCAGTCTATTTTAATTCATCTGGCATGTGGGGTGAGACAGACATTCCTAGAGTAGCTCCCTAAGAGAGAGAAAAAGGCAGTTTGGGAAGAATTCTGTAGTCAACGAACCTGGGAAGCAGTCACGTCTATCTCTACTGGGTGACTTCTCAGAGCCTTAAGGATGTCACTGTGCACAGTGGGATGGGAATGTCACCCTTGCCAAACACACTAGAGCACTTGAGTCCCTCTTTTGAAAATGAGTATCCTTCAGGACAATGCTTTGGGAAATGTTTTCGGATACCTTGCTGCTCAAAGTGGTCTGGGAACCAGAGATAGCAGCTTTAGTTGGCGTTCAAGGGCAGCAAGCATCTTAGAGCCTTTTCAGACCAACTGATGTGGAACCTGTGATTCACATGAGGGCCTCTAAGGCATCAAACAGTATGGGTATCATTGTCACAATAAAGTCTAAACCCTCCACTGGGCAATTATAAGACTTTGTGACCTGGGTTCACCTGTCCCACTAGCTCTGTTTATTACCCACAATGCACCGAGGGAGTCTCTCATAGAAAATTTTAGAGGGACACACCACAGACTTGTTGAGTCAGAATTTCTACATTGGTGGACCTTGGGATGTATACTGATTTTAGTTTGAGACAAAAATCTGATATAGCCCAGGCTAGCCTCAAACTTGTTTGAGGACAAGGCTTTCTTTGAACTTCTAATCCTCTTGCCTCTAACTCCCAACTGCTGGGATCATAGGCACACGCCAACATCATGTCCAGTGTGAATGTGTACTTTTTGTTTCACACACACACACACACACACACACACACACACCATATATATACATATACATATATTTATCTTCAAGGGCTGGAATTACAGACATATGCCACTATAACTAGCTTAGAATATATATATTTTTTGTTTTCTATTTATTTTGTGTGTCTATGTGTGTGCCTATGCTGAGCCATGCCATTCTTTCCAACTTGTATTCTTAAAAATCTCTTCAAGCCAGGAGTGGTGTTACACACCTTTAATCCCAGCACTCAGAAGGCACAGGCAGGCAAATCTCTTGTGATTGGAAACCAGCCTAGTCTACAGAGTGAGTTGCAGCCAGCCAAGGATACACAGTAAGACTCTGTCTCAAAAACTCCAAAACAAATAAGTAGGTACAAAAAAACTAAAAAGCTCTCTAAATGGTTGTTACCTAACCAGACACGATCCCTGCCCCCCAGACACTCTGCCTTTTAGTTAGAAAGGACTAATATTTGACTAATGTCTTTCCATGAACACCAGGTAGACTAGAGGTCCAGCAAAGTCTCATTTTTCCTAACTGTAAAATGGGTATAACAATGCTTCATCAGATTATTTTAGAACTAGGTCTAGTTGTCACTTATTAGCAGTTACTTACTATTATGATTATACTTTGAGCTCCCCTGGGAAAGGGATTAAGTTACTGTGACAGACCAAGCTATCGACCATGGATTGTTGGAGTCCAAGGGTTACCCTAAGGCCAGTCACTCACACTACTCATTGCAGTTGTGCACTTGGATGCACATCTGTCCAACTCCATCTGTGTCCCTCCAACTCTGGCACCCCTGGTTGAGGAGGAAGACAGGAGAGCTGGGGACAGGGAGATCACATACCTGGTTGTTTTTCCCTTTCTGATGGCACTTGCTTTGCATCTCTGGGGAGGCCTCCCAGTGGATCTAGTGAGAGGAAAGGGACAGACTGCTATGTTGACCTCAGTATCCACTACCCAGAGAATGTGCTGCTCCAGAGCACAGGGGAAACTGAAGTGAGGTGGATTTCAGAAGGAGCCCTGGGCTGGAAAGGACAGTGCTGTCCAGAGGTCGGGAAGGCTGGGGGCAGGTCACCAGGTCATTGAGGTCCCAGGAAGCTGGAGACCCTGTGGTCAGTCCAGATGCCAGGGGCTGACCTCTTTGTGAGTCCTATCTCTTATGTCACGGGCACTGAGAGAGAACAGGGCGCCTCGAGCCCCCACCAGCAGCCTCTCGGAACCCTCCTCCAGCAGCAGTGTTGAATAGTTCTGGGCTTGGCCCTTGAAGTGCCGAATATGGGAGAGCTCTAGGAACAAGAGGGGCAGTGAGCCACCTGGGGGCTACTTCCTGTCCCCAGCTCTGGCCACCATAGTGTTTCAAGGTTGGGGGTCTAACCTTCATAGGAGATGGTCAGCCGTGGGGTGGCATCTAGCTCTCGGGATGGTCTCCGCAGGGAGGGTCCAGGCACTGCTCTTACTGTGAGGAAGCTGAAGAGGAAGGGCCAGAACCTCCCCCACATCTTCTTGGGGAAGTTCAGACCAACAAGACCCCAAGGACAGCCCAGGACCGTCACAGGAGGGCAGGGGAAGAGCAGTCACTGGGTTCAAAGTCCAGGGCGTGATCACATTTAGGTCAGGGGTCATGAGGTCATGGGGGTCAAGTAGTCATGGGGCCATGGAGGATCCTGGAATGGGGGGGACATGGAGCCACAGGGTTGTGTGGCCATGGAATCACAGGTAAGAAGTCAGAGGGAAGGGCGGGTCACCAAGTGCCTTTCTGTATCAAATGCAAATTCCATGGAGAGTGGGCAGTGTAGGGTCCCAAGAGGGCTGTAGGGTACTGAAGGGGTCACCTTGCCCCCAACCTCAGGGCAAGTTCCAATTCTTTGTCTATTCTCTGAAGGAAGAGAAAAAAAAAAAAAAGCAAAACAATAAATAAATATATAATCCCTCCAAAATGGAAAGCCTTTGATTTGTGTGTGGGCATAAGAGGGACGGCACCACCCACACTTCAGGCGGCCCTGAAAGCCAGAGGCCGGACATCCACAGAACTCCCACACCAGGAAAGACTCACGGCATTCTGCCCAGCTCTGCTCTGGGCAAACTCACTGTCTTTGGAAGACCTTAGACCAGCGTTAACCTATACCATGGTAACAGCTCTCTTCCAGTTAGGAGACTGCTTGGGCCCATGTTGCTGGAGAGGTCTGATCCTCCAACAATGCTGCCTGCTGTGGGGGTGCCTTCTGCGGGAAGGCCTGGGCAGTCAGTTAATGGGCCTTTGTTGATTTTGTTCTGTTTTCTCTTTGTTTTTTCTTTCCCTCCGCCTAAGAGCTCCCTCTGGAATTTCTCTTTAATTAGACACTTCTCTCTGGCATTTTTCTCTAAGGGGTACACATCTCTGCCTTGCCCGTGCGAGGCCATACTGCACCCTCTGGTTGGGTATCTACTCGAGTCCCTGCCTGCTAGACCTACCTGCTGGCAGGAAGCACAGACATGAGGGGTTGGAGGTGAGGTGCAGGGATTTGGGTCCCTGAGCTGCACAGGTGTGACTCCTGCGCAGGAGACTGCGGTGTGAAAGAGCAGTTAAGACTTAAGCAATATGGAGACAGTGAACTACAGGATCCTGACACTTGCAGCCACCTCTCGTGACACACCTTAAAGACTAGAACCGCGCCTGAGGTTGAGGCGATTGGTTGGCCAGGGAACTTCCGAAGATTTCCTTGGCTGGGCAAGATATGGAAGCTGCCTGATCTACCCAATATCATGAGACAGCCATAGGCAGGGTCAGAGGGTGTCGCTGGCCTCTCCTTTTCCTTCTGGGTCAAATATTAACCATCTGGCTGTAAAGAGAGGGGAGGGACCTGGAGCTAGTCAGAGGAATAGCAAGAATTTGGAGGGTTTGTTCAAGAGGTAAAGGTTAGAACTGTCACAAGAGAGAGCTCGAGAGGGTCTCTGAGCCACAGAAAGGGCATCACGTTCTTGTTTTGAGGGCTAGGGTAGCTGGAGGTTTCAGGATGCCCAAGCCGCACCCTCACTGTGAAACCATACCTGTTTACATTCGGGGGCCTCCTGTTTCCTCAGCTCTGAAGGGTGAGTCCTCTGGCTAGGGAAGTCTGTCCAGGAGGAGACCATCCTAGGTCAGAGGAACCACTCAGTGGGGAGTAAGGGGCATGCGTGGGTCTCAAAGACGGACACACTTGTACACAGTATAGGGCCAAGAACACATGCATTTATAGGAGTCATGTGCACACACACACACACACACACACACACACACACACACAGAGTTTGAGAGAGAGAGAGAGAGAGAGAGAGAGAGAGAGAGAGAGAGAGAGAGAGCACAAAGGGCCAAGGCCACATAAGGTTGTGTTTACTTGTCATTCATCCAGTGGGTTATACATCCTCAGAGGTGAACAAGCAGGGCTAGATATTCAACAGGACGGTCTTGTTCACACACATTTGTTTAGGGGCAGTCACACAAAATTGTTGCTACTGGGCCAGGCATAGTGCACACATGTATTCTGAGTCCTCAAACACAGTACATCAGGGCAGAGACAAGTACTCATGACATGCATAAAGGGGTCTGAATTTGGCTGCAAGCTTGGTGGCTGACAGTGTCTGCTGGGGTGAGATGCACAGCAGAATCCTGTCTCCTTTCCTGAAAGTCCTGGTCATCAGGCCAGCGCTTTCTCTCTCTCTCTCTCTCTCTCTCTCTCTCTCTCTCTCTCTCTCTCTCTCTCTCTCCTCCAAGGTGTGTGTGTGTGTGTGTCTTCTGACCTGGGGTGAATGCCTGTAATGGAGAATGGCTAACCCAGGGAGGAGGAGGAGGAGGAGGAGGAGATCCTTGAGTTTAGCAAATGGAAGGTGAAATGCCACCTTAGCAGCCCTCTTCCTGCCCCAGCTCCCCCTCCTCCCCAACCCCAGATTGCATTTCTAGATCTGGAGAACTGGGCTAAAGCGTCCAGCCCCACTTAACCTGTTGGGAGGGCCGAGTTAATGGCCGGGGGTGGAGCATGCCACCCCTCCCCCCCCAGTACTAAGAGGGTTCAAGGTCTCCAGTTCACACCCCAGACTTCACTCCAAGTTTGGGTTCCTTCCCAGGGCTTGCCCGCTGAACTCTGATCATCTTCTGTTAGCTCCTAGGGTGGAGAAAACTGGGAAGGAGAGGATCCCTCCCACAGGATCAGTAGGCATTCAACCTTCATCCCTGATGTCCGTCTGCCTGGGGTTAGCGGTATTTGCCTCTAGGATGGAGGTCTCTTCAGATTTGAGGGCGCCTCTCCCTCGTCTTCCCCACCCTCCACCATCCTGGACAGTCCGCGGTTCTCTCCTTTGATCAGATCTAACCTCAGTATCTACTGCTGCGGCTCGAGGACAAGCTCTCCTTCGATCCCGCCGGACGCCAGGAGACATGACCCAGATCCAGGGGAACACTGTTCTCCACGCGGGTCCCGGCCACGCTGCCCCCCCCCCCGACTCCGAGAAGGCCGGTCTGCGCCCTGCGCGACCCGAGGCCTGGCCCGCGCCCCTCTAGAACCTTTGATGCGGGATTGGGGGTCTCGGCGGTGAAAAAGGCCTGGCTTAGCTTGAAGGCTGGAATGGACGTGGACAAGGCTTTGCCCAGCCGCAGCCCCCGGCCCGGCCACCGCCCGCACTCCCCGCCTCCCTCACCTTTGCGCTGGGATCCGGGTCCATAGAGACAGCGACGTGCGACTCCGCGGCCCCACAGCACCAGCTGCAGGAGGAAGGGGCCGCGGCCGGAGCGAGGCTGGGTGGAGGCGGAGCCGGGGGTGGGGCGGGGGCCGGAGGCGGGCCAGAGGCGGGGGCGGGGAAGGGTGCCCGCCCTCCTTTGCGCACCCCACCACGCACAATAGACCCGATTCGTGGGAGATGCTCGAGGCCCACAGCTCCTGGCTCCCCTTTTTTCCAGGCTCAGTCAGTCTGAATATCGCCCGCCCCCTGGTGGGGGGGCTCACCACCGCGTGCGCCCTAAAACAGGCTGGTCCTGAGGGTCTGCTTTGGTCCTAAGACCCCTCCAATTTACCTACTGCAGGGACGCGTAACCCTCGGGTCCCGGAGTCTTGTACTCTGCTCTCTAACCTGCACCTCACTTCTTGCAAAACATGTTTGCCATGCCCTCCTGCCTTTGGTCTATGGAGCGAGTGTGCTGATGGGGGACAACAGTATCAGATTTCTGCGTAGCTCTTGGTTCCCAGTTCAAGGTGTGATTCCTCGCTCTCTGCACCCTCCAGGCTATTCAATTTGAGGTCGGAGTGGGTGAGATGGGGGCCTGGAGGGATGAAAAGACAGCACACAGAGAATGCTCTTTATGCACAAGAAAACCATGCCACTGTGCATGGATCACTCAACAAATCTTAGTCCAAACCCGGGCTCACCTCAGGGATTGCGTTTATCATTTTTCCATCGTCATTTTACCTCCAAACTTTCAGTGATCCCAAGCATCCGAATAGTCTGTGCTTGCCAGGTTCAGCCTCCTTCCCTAACTCCTTTAGGATGGTTTTCCCTGAAAACTCGGGCTCTCCTCCTTTCCAAGCGCTGTTAGAGCGAATCTAGGGGCTGGGGTTGGGGCTCAAGGGCACAGAGTTTGCCTAGCATGTAGGACACTCTGGTTTCATCCCCAGCACCACAGAAAAGCAAAAACAAAAGCAACAGTGAACTCGGCTTTAAATCCTAGTGAAACCTGACCTCTGGCCTTGACCTCCCCACCTTTCAAAAAGAAAAAAAAAAAAAATCCATGGCAGTAATGATGGGCAAAGAGGACCAAAATAAGAGTCTAAAAAGCAGACTCTTGCATGTGCCTAGGATTTTAAGTCGGCTTCTAGTGGCGTAAGAGAGACTGAGGAGAGCCTGGGAAGAAACTTCATTCCTCTTTCAGGATTCCCCAGAGCTCATACAGTTTGGCACTCAATCTCATACAACCTCAGAATTTGGACTGTGTGTGTGGCTGCAGACTGCTAGACAGAAGGGCCCAGATCACACTTCCACCCCCCTGTTAGAATGTCTCCTGGCACTCCACAAACAGGGTAGTGTGTGGTGCAGCGGGGGAGACTGGGAGAAATGTTTACATTAAAAAGTACACGCACACTTTAAACGTTTATTATATTTATTTTGTATGAAAGCACATGCATGCATGTAGGACACCCCCATGTGTGATATCCTGGAGGCTAAATTGCAGGGGGGCTGCTCTCTTTCCACCATGTGGGGCCTAGGTATCAAACTCAGAGGTTGTCAGGGTTGGTGACAGACACCTTGTCTGCCAGACCATCCCACCTGCCCAAGCCAAGCACACACTTTATACATACGTTGCTCTGGTCCACTTCTTTTTCTGTGCCCCCACCCCATGCTGAGGAAGTAGTAGTTTCATTTTATAGCTGGGGAAACAGGTTCTAAGCAGATTGGAACTTGCCTTGAACTCTGTTGAGTTTATGGAGGACAGGATTGGAGAAGTCTAAGAAGGGTGGGCCAGGCAAGCCTGAGGAAGAGGACTAGAATAGACAGGCTTGTTGGAAGAAGGGGCATACAAAAGGTTGGTGGGTTTGATCTGGCGAGACCTTAGTGGAAGACAGAGGGGGAGAGAAGTTAGCTAATGGCTTGGAAAAAAAAGTCAGAAAAGCTGAGAGCTTCAGTACAGGTCGGATGATGGCTGAAGGACACCTGTAGGCTTTGTGAGCAAGTGGATTGGAAGGAAGAGGCCAGTCCTGGGTACCTGGCATTGTGGAGAAACTGCAGGGCCCACTAGGCTACGAAGCTGGGCTTGCCAAGTCAGCATTTGTTGCGCGCTGACGGCACTTCCCTCAGGAGGAAGCAAGGAGGCCAGGGTGGCAGGCTCTGCAGCTCACTGAGCTAGAGGGAGCTGAGGAAGCCATCAGTGAATGTGTAAAGTACAGATCAAGTCCTGAGTGAATGTGTTTCACACAGGCATGGCATGTCGAGGACCCCAACACCTCAGATGTCTTTGGGTGGCCTGAGCCCTCAGTTGGTCCGGTGCAGATGTTGGGAGCTTGTGCCAAGTACAATAGTGTGTGCCACAAAGAATAATTGACGAGTGTGTGCAAAATCTAGCAACTACAGCTCCATCCTCCTGCGTGACTGTGATCTGAGTTTGCTCCCCAGGAGAGATGAGCCTACAGAGATGAACATACTCCCCTCTATGCTGTACATGATACACCCCACCCACTGAGGATCCAGTTGCTGGGGCCCGAGTGGTGCTCTGTCAGAGTGAGCACAGCCCACCCAATGCCAGCTATTCTGTATGAGTGTGTATATCCTTTCTTCATCCTTTCTCTACCCGAGTCCAAGGCATGCTAAACACAGCACAGGATTTCATTTAAAAGAAGTCAAATGTGTGATTTCGAAGCCAAGTTCTAGGATGTCACTTGTGAAACTGCCATGGGCGTTTACATCAGTACTGCTGGTAAAACAGATTCAGTACACAGTCCATTCCTTTCTGTTCTTGCCCCACATGATCTCAGCATCCCGCCTTTCTATAGGAAACTCCCTTAACAGACAACTCTTACTCATTGCAACAAGCTGATAAAAGGAAAATTCCTTACTGTGAAAGAGATAAGACTTGAAGCCAAAACTAATAAGCTAGCACTAATTTAAACAAGTTTGGTGGGACACGCCTGATCTCAGCTGTGGAGGCAGGAGGATCAGTTCAAGGTCATCCTCAGCTATTATCTAAAAAGTAAAACAAAACAAAATTAAAAGAAAAACTAGTTCTAATACAGTAGTGACTTTCTTCCCTGGGACACAAGGCAGATCATTTGTTAAGTGGGGTGTGACCTGTCCTCCAAGTCACTGCCAGCTGCTTCACAGGGGAGCTGTGTGAGGATGCCCTTCAAAATTCTTTGGAGAACACAAATGAACTTTACTTTTTTTCTTTTTGTTTTGTTTTTTGTTTTTCGAGACAGGGTTTCTCTGTGTAGCCCTGGCTGTCCTGGAACTCACTCTGTAGATCAGGCTGGCCTCGAACTCAGAAATCCGCCTGCCTCTGCCTCCCAAGTGAACTTCACTTTTGCTAACCTATTTTTCCCAGTTTTGCTGTAAGATAAAAAGCATCTGAGTGTGTCTGACACTGGTGTCCAGACACACACACACACACACAAACACACCTCAGGGCTGGCTTGGCTCTAGGGTTGGCACACAAAAGTTACATTGTGTTGGTGACACAGGAAGAGAAGGGACCTCAGACAGAGGTCCCTGAGGCATGAGAAACCCGCCCTGGTCAAGATGCCCTGTCTCCTGTTTGCTGTGGTGGCCTTTGCTCCTGCTTTGCCATCTCTGGTTGTTCAGCACTATCCTTATGGAGAGTGTGATTTTGGTCACGAGGTATTTCCTTAGGCGACTGACACCGTCCAATGATGCTGTAATCTTACTGTGTTCCAGGAGCCTGTTTTGCCTGTTAAGTTTTCCAGAATCCTAGCCACTTGTCTTGGAGTTAGATCCAAAGCTGGACCTTCTGGTTTGCCTTCTCCTGATTCCAGCCCTGGTTAGCTAGAAGGAGGTGTCAGGACATGTCTGCAGATGCTGGGAAACCATCTACCACCACCAAGCATGCTGGGTGATTAAACTGTGCCTCACACTGGAGCTCAGGATGGCCTCCAATTTGTGATCCTTCTGCCTCTGCCTCCAATGTGCTGGGATCATAGGTATGAGTTATTACACCAGGCCAACAAGCTTGGTTTATTTATTTAACATATCTTTGGCAGCAGGAACAGGGAAGCATCCAGAGTCCCCAGCGTCTGAAAGAACAGTACTCTCCAGCTATCGCGGTTGGAAGATAAGACCTCATTTACAAGTAAGCACACCCACAGATGCCTGCTTCTGGTCAATTTTCTTTAAAAATTAACTTACTATTTTTTTTCTTTTGTTTTTTTTAAATATTTATTTATTATATGTAAGTACACTGTTGCTGTCTTCAGACACTCTAGAAGAGGGCACCAGATATCATTACAGATGGTTGTGAGCCATCATGTGATTGCTGGGATTTGAACTCAGGACCTTTGGAAGAGCAGTCAGTGCTCTTAACCACTGAGCCATCTCTCCAGCCCTTAACTTACTATTTTATGTGCATGGGTGCTTTGCCTGTAAAGGCTAGAAGAGGGCACAGGAGCCTTTGGAACTAGAGTTACACTAGTTAGCCATCACATGGGGATGGGATTTGAATCCACAGCCTCTGGAAGAGCAATCAACTATCTTCTCCAGCTCCATTAAATTTGTCTTTGAGACAGGGTTTCTCCATGTAGCCCTGGCTGTCCTGGAACTTGCTCTGTGGACCAGGCTGTTCTTGAACTTAGAGCTCTGCCTGCCTCCGCCTCCCC
>NC_034590.1:156343217-156350456 GCF_900095145.1 Mus pahari | reverse complement strand
CCCCCCCCCCCCCCCCCCAGTGTTGGGATAAAGGTGATCACAATGCTTAGCCTCAACCTTGTCTTTGTTCTGTTCATGTCACCTGCCAGGCATTGTGCTGAGTGACTGCCATGTATGTGAATCCTCACAAAACATGAAATAGAGTTATTCAACACAGAAGAAACTCAGATGCCAACAAAGGTCAAATGGCCAGTATGGTGAACCTTGAGACCTGAGGCCAAGCCTAGGTCCTTTCCTTAAACACCATGACTACCCATAGTATTTGTGTCCATGTCTGCTTCTACCTGGGCTGTCAGCATCCATCTTTTCAACCTAGTCTGCCCTAAGGGAGAAAACAGCTGTAGCACTGTGGGTCTGGCAACTGTGCCTAAGCCTACTATGAGGTACTAAGTTTGTCATGAGGGTCAGCCTTTCCACAGCTGGCATGTCACAAACCCACCTGCCAGGTCACAGGTGGCTATGCATTGTATGGCATCACCTTTCTTGATTCTGGGTTCTAGAATTTTAGAGACATCCAGCTGAAGGGTATTTCTTCCTCTTCTCTGCTTCCCCCGGATACCACCAGGTAAGAGCCATGATTTTGTGTTGTTCACCACCAAACCCTAACACGTAGGTAGGCAAGAGCAGCCGAATGGATGTGTAGAATGATCTAAGAATGAGATTATTAAATTCCTGACTGTAAAGTACACAGCAAATTATTAATTGGGTTATGTAAACATGAACTGTGGAGAGCTGTGGCTTTGTTTCCCCACAGATTAAAAGAAGGCATCAAGCTAAAAACAAGTTTAAAACAGGGTATTTTAGATACTCAACTACCTCTACTACTCAATCAAATATTGCCAGACACGTTTACGCTGAGAAAAAAGTTTTAATAACACATACACATACATTCAGAAGACTTTAAACAAGACAGTATAAAATTTTAAAGAAAAAAAAAACACAACACATTGCATTTACTGTCTAAGAGCTAGTAGATTAACTGGCTGACAAGAATGCCCCAGGGAAACAGGCACAGATGAGGTGCGCTTGTACCATAGAGTAGGCATAGCCACAAGATGGAATTGTGCTGACTGACTCATACCCCCACCACCTGTACCCTACCCTTGCCTCCTGAGACAAGCCAAGTAAGTTATCCAACCCAGCCGCTTGTCAATGAGTCAGTTTTTAAATGTAAAAATACTCCTGGTTTCAAGACTCCACACATTATTATTGTCCCCACCAACTGTATCTATTCTGATTGGGGGTGGGGGGGGGAAAGGGGAAGAAAAACAAAACAAAAAGCAAACAAACCAACAACAACAACAACAAAAAACCCAAAAAACAGAGCCTGGGTGGTAACTATCTTATCTATCATTACTGGGGATATATATATGTATATTTCACTTTTATTTTTTTGTTTTTGTTAAGTCGAAGCAAGCTACTACTTGCATTAAAAAAAAAAAAAAAAAAAGCCAACCTTCTGAAAGGTGACAAAGGCACCGTTGCCATCAGGACATAGACAAAACAACGCACAACATTGACTCCAGTGCTACACAGGTGATCCTGCGCACGGAAAGCCTCTTAACATGTGTCACAGAACTGTATTTTCAGGTAACAGGAAAAGCAGGTCATGAAAGGCAAACAGTTACACACAAAAGCATAAACACAAGCACTTTAATGTTCAGCTTGCAGTAAGGGTAAAAAGTCTGACATCACACATCCAGAAAATTAGACAAGGATTATTTTTGGCACAGTAATATTGCCAAACACACCACCGCTCAGTGCAAGCTTTGTTTGCCAAGTCCCAAATATGGCCTGACAGTCTCTGTGCAGATGTCAGTCTCCTGACAGTCTCTGTGCAGTGAGCACTTCCTCCCTTGCTACCATCCCATTTTCTGGGCAACAACAGACAGAGGGAGACAACGCACTGGGACTCAGAAGATGGAAAATACTTGATTTGGGAGAAAAATCATAAGCTACTTGTGCTAAAATAGAACCACAACATTTCCAGGAGAACCCAAATGTAAATACTGACTGGACTATGACCCGGAGACTGAAGGCTGCTACCAGAGTCATAAATACAGAGGCCAAAACTGCTATCTGGCCATTTATTTTAAAGGGACGATAAAGTATTTTTCTCTAATGGAGAAAGACAATTGAAAATAGAGATTTTATTCTTATAGGACCTGCTAAATAAGAATGTATCAAAGTGGTTTTAAATTTGATGGGTGGTTATTGGTTAAAACTGCAATATAAAAGGATCACTTAAAAACCTGAATAACCCACTTGTCCCCGTCAATGTACACAATAGAAAATATTTACACACTGTAATTACAAGCAATATAATAAGCAGATTTTTATACTTTGAGATTTTGTACACTTTACACAATGCAAAATGAGAAAAATATGAACATTTATAAAATTACACACAAACAATGTATCTACAAGGATTAAATTACAGAGTGAGAGCCCCACTGTTGGGCAGATAGATGAGCCAGAGTTTCAAGCTTCAGTCAAATATAACTCTTCGTATCTATCTCTTTAACCATAGTGGCATTTGTAACAATACCCTTGAGAGGTAGCATCAAGACAATATTCTTGCCAGTAAACTCAACACAGAATAAAACTTTTGTTGGTCTGACTCTTGGAGCCTCGATCAGCCTCAATTCTTGAAAATGTGATTTGTGTAGTCTTCCCTATAAAATCTCTAACTGCCCAATGCTTGACATGAGCTCTAAAGTTGCTAACGCTAATTTAAATGATGAATTTAAGATACAATGGTTTTTATTCCTAAGCCTCAGTTTAGAGGTAGAAAGTTAGCTCTCAGAACTTATTTTCTCCTCTCAAACCATAACACTGAGCCCAGTTCCCTTTCCCACCACCCGACCTGGACCCACACAGACATTAGCATGCTCAAGAGGGAGCAAGCTGCTCCAGCCAATAGTCAAAGAATAAGCAGTTGGCGTCCTTTTTAGGAAGCAAACCTCCTCAAACCGACACCCGTCAGCAGGAGCATCACTACCAAAGTTTTCAAAGGGCCTAAGGCTCAATCTAGCATGTGCACCTCTGCTAACCCTCGACCATCTAAACTAAAGGATGGCTTTCCAGTGTTTAAAAGAATTTAGAGCAGCTGTGGTTTTCAAGTGCAACAACTTCAAGATACAAACTTGAGTGTGCATGCGTGTGCACATGTACACACACATACACACACACACACACACACACACACACACACACACACACACACACACACGCTCACATGCATGTCCCCAAAATAAACACCATCAAGGCCTCTGCTAAATTATATACTTGTGGAAATAAGGATTTTGGAAACTTCCAGATTTTTAAGCCTTTTTACACAGACTTCTGTTAATATAGTTACCAATGGCCAGAATTCTAGCTTAGCTGAGATTTTATGATTAAACCAGTATTTAAAAATATATGCATTACAAGAAACCCTAAACAAACTGCCTATGAATGTTCTGGCATTTTAAAAACAGTCACTATTTTGTAGCTTAATCTCTTCCTCTAAGGGCAGTCTGACAACATATCAGATGTCTATTTCTTGATTTTAAATATATTTAAAAATCTCAGATTTATTATTTTGAATACTAAAGGATATATATGGGCTGAAACTGCCTATAGTTTATGGGTTATAGAGGAGACCAACACTTCTAATGACAGGGCTCTACTCTACGCCTTCCCTTTGTACCCGAAAATCACCAGAAGGGAATGAAAACCAGCTGGACTCAGGCCTTTGTCTCAATGTCCACCTCAAGCTGGTCCACACTTTTCTTATTTTCTGTGATGATCCAAGTGTTATGAAGCCACCTTACAAGATAACTGCTGAAAACGTAGCAAGGAGGGGCAGGCTGGCTGTAGCTACCAGCAGCTTCCCTTGCCTCCTTTCCTCGGCCTCTGGTCTTCCCTCTACAGTCAGCTGCAGATGGCATATTTTCATCTCTGCTTCAGAAATGGGAAAGTCTTCATCAGCAGCCACACTATGCATGCAAGTAGCACGCAGCTGTGCTCCTCAGCATCTCTGGATCCCACAGTAATCCTCTTGGAAAGGCCCTTCTTATTTGTATTTCTGCTGATGTAACTTCTGTTAAGAATCTGGCACCCAGAAGTCATGAAGCTGCCCCTAGAGAAGGGGAAAAAAAAAAAGAAAGAAAGAAAAAAGGAAAAATTTAATCAGATTATAAATTAATCCTTCTAAAACTAACCACTGGACTGCAGGCTTGATAATGAAAGTTAATAAAATCATTATATATACGCATCTCTGAAAACAAATCTTTCTTTTTTGGGACAGGGTCTTACTATGTAGCTCTAGCTGACCTTGAACTTATAGACACCTGCCTGCATCTGCCTTTCAAGTGCTGGGACTAAAAGCACAAAGCAACCACGTGCAGCTGAAAATTTCTTCTGTATATTTTATGATCTAGCACTGAAAATGCATAATACAAATGCAGGGTATTTTTCTCATGGGCACACCCACAAAGGGATATATTTAAGGAAATTAATGTGTTAAACTTAATGTGTTAATATTAAGTTTTGCTATTAATGCCACATTGGCACAGCAAAGTAGCCTTAAAATTTTTGAGGGAACTGGACAGATGACTCAGTAATTAAGAGCACTGACTAGTCTTCCAGAAGACCTGAATTTAATTCCCAGGACCAAATTACAGCCAACAAATGTCTGTAACTCCAATCCTAGATCTGATGAACTATTGTGGTCACGAGGGTTACTGGGCATAGAAGTGGTACATAGACAAACATGAACATAAAACACCATATATACAATCTAAACTATTTAAAAAACTACAACCAAAGGCCCCACACTGCACAAAGGGAGTCTGAGGAGATTTTCAAGCTCAGCTGATCATCTTCCTAGCATGCACAGGGTTTGATCCTTAGTTCAGAATGAACAGGGGTGGCGGTGCATACTCCTGATGCTAGCAGTGGAGGAAGAGGTGGTAACACTGTGTGCTACTACACCTGGCTAGAGACCACAATGTAAGCACACAAACACTGACCACTGAAATGCGGTAAAACACAGGATTCTACCAAACATTATGCTCAAGATGTTTTCCTTTGAAAACATACTCACAAAAACTTGATATAAATGTTCATGGAGATTTATTTTATTTTTGGTTTTTCGAGACAGGTGTAGCCCTGGCTGTCCTGGAACTCACTCTTTAGACCAGGTTGGCCTCGAACTCAGAAATCCGCCTGCCTCTGCCTCCCGAGTGCTGGGATTAAAGACATGTGCCGCCATGCCCAGTGAGATGTTATTCTTAATGGTTAGAAAGCAGAAACAACTCATGCTCACTTTGTAAGTGGGTAAATTAAATGTTATACATATGTTATTTAGCAATAGAAAGGATATACATATTACAACATGGATTTATCATTGTCAGGTGCAGAAGCTGATCATGAAAAGACTACATACTTTATTCATGTGTAGGAAATATCTACAAGAGGAAAATTTCCACAGAAAACAGATAGGGATCTTAAGGGGAGCAAAGAGAGGCCTGAACATGGTGGAGGAATGGGGCGGGGTGGGGGGGCGGGACCTGCAGAAGAGTATGGTGAATGCACTATGCATTCTATCTGAACAACTGTTAGAAGTACCTGTGAGCACCATGACACTTTAAATAATGGACAGAGAGGAAACAAACTCTACAATTCAGACACAAATATACATCACGCAGGAGTTTTCATAAATAAAACTTAAATAAAATGACACCTGAGTAGGCCGACAGTTCTGAATTATTTCCTGCCATTTTCCATGTATCCTGGCAACCAAGTCTTTCACCTTAAAAATAACGGAAAGAGAAAGAGATATCAGATCAAAGTGTCCTCACTTACATCAATTTAGCATGAAAGAAAGCACTCACAGCTACCACTATGGAGGTGCACGCTATGCACCTAGCACTCGGGAAGCCTGCTCAAAGCCCAAGGGCAGTCTGAGCTGCTGAGAGATCCTGCTTCAACAAACAACAGTCACAAGAAAATGAAATACATCTGCCCCCCACCACACAATCTCATAGCTATCACAGGCCTGTACCCAACAACAACAACACAACAACAAAGCAGCTATTCATCTTCTCATCTTTTGGGGATGCTTTCAAATTATAAGATATTTTCTTTTATTACCATAATTAATTTTTTTATAATCTAAAATGTGCAATGATTATGACTTAAATTTGTTTTTACAGACAGGGTCTCTCAATATAATCATGGCTATTCTGGAACTCCCTATGTAGACCAGGCTGGCCTCAAACTCAAGAGATCTACCTGCCCCTGCCTCCTGAGTGTTAGGATCAAAGATTTGAGCCATCACACCCATCCTTAATTTTCTTTTATTTTAGGTGTATGGGTGTTTTACCCCCATTTACATCGTTCATTGCTCACTGAGGCCAGAAGAGAGCTTCAGATGCCCTGAATCTGGAGTTATCGTATACAGATACTTGTGAGCTGCTACGTGTGCTAGAAATCTAATCCAGGTCCTGTGGAAGGTCAGTCACTTCTCTTAATAGTAAGCCACCTCTCCAGTCCTCAATTTTCTTTTTAAAAATTATTTCAGGAGGTGGGTTGCTCTATATAGCCTTGGTTAACATTACATTTAAAAAATATTATTTATTTAATATTATTATGTTTTCAAGTACACTGTACACACACCAGAAGCGGGCATTGGATCCCATTACAGGTGGTTGTGACCATGTGTTTGCTGGGAATGGAACCCAGAACCTCTGGAAGAACAGTCAGTGCTTTTTTTTTTTTTTTTTTTTTTTTTTCGAGACAGGGTTTCTCAGTGTAGTTCTGGCTGTCCTGGAACTCACTCTGTAGACCAGGCTGGCCTGGAATTCAGAAATCTGCCTGCCTCTGCCTCCCAAGTGCTGGGATTAAAGGCGTTCGCCACCATGGCCAAGCCAGTCAGTGCTCTTAACTGCTGAGTCATCTCTCCAGCCCAATTAACATTAAATTTAAAGCAATTTTTTGCCCCTGCCTCCTGAGTACAGGAGTTCTAGCAATGCACCACCACGCCTGATTTCCCATTACTAAATATGGTCCAGAGAACAACTACTCTGCCTTCAAAGAAATTTCTACTTTCCCCTATGTAGCTGTGGTTGACTGATTTTTTTTCCCCATTACCTCTACTTGTCAAGTGCTGGGACTGCAGGCTGCCCTACCATACCTAGAATAAGATATTTAAACAAGCCAGAAAAATTTTTAGAGACTTTTTTTTTTTTTTTG
>NC_034590.1:156294141-156342427 GCF_900095145.1 Mus pahari | reverse complement strand
GATTTCTGAGTTCGATGCCAGCCTAGTCTACAGAGTGAGTTCCAGGACAGCCAGGGCTATGCAGAGAAACCCTGTCTTGAAAAACAACAACAACAACAACAACAACAACAAAAGAATGAAATCTAAACCTTAGAGGTCCCTTCTAGTACAGGTGAGTAACTAGTCACACTCCAGAATATACTTCTGAGGCTAAGGCTTTGTGTCTGAGACCCAATGTGTATGGAGGACAGAGTGTCTTCATTCTTCTTAACCTCAGTTGTGAGACAGGAGCACTCACTGAACTTACTGTTCACAGACCGGCTAGATGCTGACTGGTGAGCATGGGGCCCCACTTGTCTCTGCCCCTCCCTCCCCAGCACGGGGCTACAGCAGTGTGCTACCACTCCTGTTTATGTGGGCGCTGGGATCCAGGCTCAGTGCTCATGCTTGTACAGGACACTTAACTCTACCCTGTGTAAGGGCTTTACGTTTTACAATGACAAGAACAAAATGTCCCAATAGTGATAGAGAAATTTTCTCTTTGGGTGTCATTAGTTTTAGAACAAACAGTAAAGTGAAAAAATATATTTGCTTTGAGATTACTTTTTACTTGTACTTTCAATATAGCTAGCAAAGCACTTAGTAGAAGCTGACTTGTTATCCAAGTCTTAACCCAGAGTGGTGAGTAACATTCCTGGTACTGGAGGCTGAGGCAAAAGGACCAAATGTGATCTCTATACCCCAACCAATACACATACACTGGAATGTGTGCATACCCACCCCCACCCAAGAAATACATGAATGTAAACTAACCCCCACAAGCTTGTGGAAAGCCAGGCACAGTGGGAGATGCCTGTGATAAACACTCGGAAGGCAGAGGCAGGTAGGTGGATTTGTGAGTTCAGAGATAGCCTGCTCTAAACAAAGAATTCTAGGCCAGCCAGGCTACAAAGTAAGACCCTGTAACCTGTCTTTACTTTAAAAAGTCCTTTTAATGTTCTCCGAGATGAGTATATAACTGAGTATCCAATTAAGTAGCCTTAAGGACAGCACCACTAAGTTATACCCAAAGCCTACACACCCCCAACGTGCACCCCATCTCACCCCAAGAGCAGCTTGTGTATTTCTCTTGCTTATATTTCCTTTTCTCCCTATAGGGCCTCACTGTGCTGCACAAGAAGGCCTAGGACCCAAGTTCTCCTGCTTTAGACTCCCAAGTGCTGGCATTACCAACAATACATAAAAACAGGAGGCAGGGGCTAGAGAGATGGCTCAGCGGTTAAGAGCACCGACTGCTCTTCTGAAGGTCCTGAGTTTTAATTGCAGCAACCACATGGTGGCTCACAACCATCCATAATGAGATCTGATGCCCTCTTCTGGTGTGTCTGAAGACAGCTACAGTGTACTTAGATATAATAACAAATAAATCTTGAAAAACAAACAAACAAAAAAACCCCAAAAAGCAGGAGGCAGGGCACTCAGTGGGTAAAGCGCTTACTGTGTATGTAAGCCTGAGGCCGGAGCTTGAATCCCCACAATCAGTGTAAGCCGCTGTAGCAGTACACATCTGTAATAACTGGAAGCTCTATGGCCAACTAGATTGTGTTTTAAATCAGATATAAAGAAAACAAGGATTGACACTCACGACTGTCCCTAGTACACAAAATCATGCATATGCCTATACACCCACCATAAATAATATACTTACTTTCGTTCTGTAGAAAAGTCTTGCATCTTCCCTAATATCACACTTAACATGCTTTTCCAAAGCCCCACAAAGCAGCACGAAGTGTTTCTATTCAAAACAAAACAAACACAATAGATGAAAACAATCCTGAAGTCTTACAAAACAACAGACAATGCAGTTTTAAAAAGCCCTAAATTGCTTAAAACTTACTTGATGGAGTCCCACCTATGAAAGGTGTTGGCTTCCATAAGAACACAACAGTTATAAATCCATATTAGGCATCTTACAATCTGTTAACTATAGCTTCAACAGATCTGGGGGGTCTTAGGCCTTCTAGGGCACCTGCACTCAATCAAGTGTGCACACTTCCATGAAGGAACATATCATGTGTGCATGGGTTAGGATCAGAAGACAACTTTATAGAGTTGGTTGTCTCCTCCTTTCCATGAATTCTGGGAAGTAAACCCAGGTTATCAGGCTTGCTTCTTTAGCAATCCCTTTACCTGCTAAAACACCTTGCCAGTTTCTTATGCTTTTAAACTGCATTATTTTAGAAACAGACTCTCACTATATAGCCTTGGCTAGCTTGGAACTCATTATGTAGAACAGGCAGGGCTCAAACTCATGAAATCAAACTCATGAGAGATGCCTGCATCTGCTGGGATTAAAGATAAGCAAAACACACCCAACCAAACCTGGTTTTATGGAATTTGTTTTGTTTTGTTTCTATTTCTGAAGATAGGATATGACTCTAGAGCAGCCACTTCTCAACCTATGGATTGAGACCCCTTGGGGTTATCCTGCATATCAGATATTTGCATGACAATTCAAATAACGGTAGCAAAGTTATGGCTATGATTCAGTAGCAACAAAATCATTTTATTGTTGGGGTCACCACAGCACTCGGAACTGTATTAAAGTGTCATGTATTAGGAAGGTTGAGAACCACTGCTCTGTAGTCTAGCCTAGAACTTACTATAAAGTCCAGGTACCAACTTATGCTATTACTCCTTTCTCAGCCTCAAAATTCTGGATTATAGGTATAAGCCAGTTTGGCCAGCAAGCATAGGTTTTTATTAATAGAGAATCAAACGTCTGCAAGGTGGTGCATGCCTTTAACCCCAGCACTCACATGCAGGTATATGTGCAGATAGAGCATTTATAGACATAAAATTCATAAATCTTTTTTTTTGTTTTTGTTTTTATTTTTTTTTTGAGACAGGGTTTCTCTGTATAGCCCTGGCTGTCCTGGAACTCACTCTGTAGACCAGGCTGGCATCGAATTCAGAAATTCACCTGCCTCTGCCTCCCAAGTGCTGGGATTAAAGGCGTGAACCACCATGCCCAGCTTATAAATCTTAAAAAAAAAATGTGTGTGTATGTACACGCACCATGGTATACATGCAGTCAAGACACATGCATAGGTTGGCTTTCTCTTTCTACCACGTCAGCCTTGGGGGTTGAGCTCAGGCTGTCAATCCTGGCAGCAAGCACCTCACACCACCAAGTATCTCCCTGGTCCCTCTAAATAAGCATTTTTAAAGGCATTTTAATTTTTCTAAAGGAAACCAAAAGTGAGTAGAGGAGCTTCAAAGGAAGAAAGTGGGGACAAACCATCTAGGAGCTAGTCCATTTGGTGCCCCTGGTATCTTATGAATCATTATACTACTGCGAGGCTATGATCATGGAGCTCTACTCCAACAAAACTGTGGACAAATCATTCTTGTCACTAAGATACAGTTGTAGGGCACCATGACTTCCCATCTTCTAGAGCAAAACCAGTCAACTTTTAAGTTTTTTTTCTACACACATATGCTTATTCATTTCACAAATGGAAATACCTATTTATAATAACACTAAATATTACCTACCCGTTGTCCAGAAGAAAAAGAATGAGAACAACTAACTTCCCCAACTAAATGAAGAAGAATGTAGGTCAGGTAATATGCCTGTTAGAGAGACGAAGAAAGTTACTGCCCATGAGAAAGCTAGTATAAATACCATAACAGTCTACAGACTAACAGAGCTGCCCAGGAGAGAGAGGATTTCACTTAGTCTGTGAGGGAGGAAAGCTGTGTACTTAAACCCGACTTTCTCATTTCTAAACTAAGTGCTTCTTTTTACTCCCTTACAACTGCTTAGCGCTGGGCCTCAGGAAAGTGTATTACGTCACTAACGACCCTCCACCCCAACTCTCACTCTGTTCTGAAAACCTTCCAGAAAGCAATGAACTATAAAACTTGATCTACTGTATGCCCTGTGTGTTTATTCTCTCAGCTCTAGCTCTGGATACCTGCTTTTCAAGTTCTAAATGAAGACTGTCATCAATAGTTTCATTTGGCTGTTCGGCCCTTTTCTTCAAGACCATTTTCTTCAGCAAATCAGAAGGCTTCATCTGCACAAGGTATCGGTGCAGGACTGAGATCTAGCAGGAGAAGAGAGGTTAGTCAATTTTGAGCAGTGCAGTGCTCTTCCCTGAGCTAATTCCAGTGTGCCCACCCTCATGCCCATTCCTCTTCCTGCCTTGACAGTTCTATGCTACCCATTTTTCTGTTTCCTTGAAAGTTCTCAAATGTTTAAGGTATTTTGTGTTACCATTTAGTAATTTAGGATAACTGCTTAGGACAAGATTAAAAGATATTACAATAGAGGTCACTGAATTCTAAAAAAGAAGCACTATCCAATGTGGTGGCTTATACTTCAATCCCAACTCTTGAGGCGGAAGTAGGAGGCATCACTGAGAGTTCAAGGTGGACTGGGCTATTAGTGAGTGGCAGGTATGGCTGACACTGAGCACTAAGCCTGATGGGAAATTATTCATTCGGTTCTCTTTTATACAGATATAAAGGAAAAATGTATTAGACAAGACAGACATTAATAAAACCAACAGCAGAAATCTATCCTGGATTCTTTGATGGCTATAAATATAGCTAAATGCATTGAGGGCTTTTAATTATCCTAATGGCTCAGGATTGGAGCCAACGTATCTATAATCAAATCCACATCCACCTGACTAGAGTGGGAGTCAGTTCTGTCCAGAAGCATCCTGTGCACATTCTTGCATGTTGTTTTATACAACTAAATTACATCTCCCAGAGTAGAGTATCAATTTTATTTATTCCTAGGACATAACTTATTACCTTATAGTGAATTGCAATTCAAACAATACAAACACAACCAGATGAAGTTTTTGTCAGAACCAACAAAAGGCAGCCCTATAAGTGCTATCACTGTTTACAAAGTCACCAGAACTCAGAGTGGTGCTCCTGTATATGCATATTCATATATATCTCTACTGTCAAGAATTGGAGGCAAACCATATTAAGTTCTATGATCTATAAAGACCGCTTGTATTAAAACAGGTATAAGATGTGGTTAATAGCTCTGAAACTTCTAATCCTATCATCACACTGCTAGTCTTGGGAAACTGAATAAATTCTCAATGTTGTAACTATTAATGGCAATTATGATTTTCTCAATAGTTTATTTAATTCATCGGTCTGTAACTGTCCTATAAGGTAGAGGCTATACCATCTTTATTAAAGATTTAAAAAACCTGAATCTTTTTTATTAGGTATCACGCTAAAGATTGTATCAACAGTATCATGCTTGAAA
This sequence comes from Mus pahari, assembly GCF_900095145.1. Classification (NCBI taxonomy): domain Eukaryota; kingdom Metazoa; phylum Chordata; class Mammalia; order Rodentia; family Muridae; genus Mus; species Mus pahari. The sequence continues at coordinate 156,337,146 of NC_034590.1, read as the reverse complement.
GTTGAATTTAATAAGGACTTTTTTTTTTTTTTTTTTTTTGGTTTTTCGAGAAAGGGTTTTTCTGTGTAGCTTTGACTGTCCTGGAACTCACTTTGTAGACAAGGCTGGCCTCGAACTCAGAAATCCACCTGCCTCTGCCTTCCAAGTGCTAGGGTTAAAGGCGTGCGCCACCACGCCCGGCTAGGATTTTTTTTTTGTTTTATTTGAGTCAGTTTCTCTGTGTAGCACTAGTTTCCTAGAATTGTGTAGACCAGGTTGCCCTTGAACTTGGGAGGTCCAGCTGCTTCTGCCTTCAGAGTGCTAGGATTAAAGGCATGAGCTACCCCAGCTAATCAGGACATCTGATTTAGAATTCATAAATATATATTTCCCAAATTCTGACTTAGAACTCATAAATTTATATTTCCTAACATTTAACTCTTTCACTTATTAGAAACAAAAAGTATTTTTACCTGAAGGTTATTGGCATTAGGAATATCTTCATGCTTTTCATCCAAAAGCTTTGAAATCATCACCAGACTGAGGCACTGCCTCAGCTGCCTGGAATTAAAAATGAAAAGTATTTATAATGTGTTTAAGCAATACTGCTTGACAGACAAGCAGATGTGCCCAAAGAAGTCTCAGTCTCTCTCTCAGGTCAGAGCTGTAGAAGAAACAATGGTTACAGAGCCACAATATAGTCATGTAAAACACACACACATAAAGTTAGAACTGCTGGGGGCTGGAGAGATGGCTCAGCGGTTAAGAGCACTGACTGCTCATCCAGAGGTCCTGAGTTCAAATCCCAACAACCACATGGGAGCTCTCAACCATCTGTAATGAGATCTGATGCCCTCTTCTGAGGTGTCTGAAGATAGCTACAGTGTACTTACATGTAATAAATAAATGGCTGGGATAGAGTTCAGTTGGTAGAGTGCCTACCTAGCATGTACTAAGTGATATGGTAGTGCACACCTGTAATATTAGTGCTCAGTAGGAACATCAGGCATTCAAGACCATTCACTACCACATGCTGAGTCCAGACTTAGCTTGAGCTACAAAGAACTTGTCTCAGAAAAAAAAAAAAAAAAGTAGAAAAGAAGGCTAAACATGATGGCTCAGAAAACACTTCCCAGAGTTCACCTCAGTGATGCTGGTTTCTTCTTTTTATTTTTAAAAAAGATTTATTTATTTTATGTATGCGAGTACACTGTAGCTGTCTTCAAACACACCAGAAGAGGGCATCAGATGCCATTACAGATGGTTGTGAGCCACCATGTGGTTGCTGGGAATTGAACTCAGGACCTCTGGAAAAGCAGTCAGTGCTCTTAACTGCTGAGCCATCTCTCCAATCCACTGGTCTCTTCTTAATCACCACTAATTTCTTAGCTCCAGCTAACCAGCATCCACAGTCCCAGTAGTTCCTTCTATTCTGGACTCTAAAGCTAGAGCCATCTAGCTAAAGCTGTCATGTTTTGCTGCTTGCTGGGGCTAGAACATGGCCACCTTGTTCTATTACATTATCACTTTCTGTTTCCCAATTCTTTCACTGCCTAAACTTGGCTGTCCTGGAACTTGCTTTGTAGACTGTCTTTGAACTCAAGAGATCTGCAGGACTGTCTTCAAAGCACTGGGATTAAAGGTGTGGTCCGGGGGCTGGAGAGATGGCTGAACGGTTAAGAGCACTGACTGCTCTTTCAAAGGTCCTGAGTTCAAATCCCAGCAACCACATGGTGGCTCACAACCATCCGTAACAAGATCTGACTCCCTCTTCTGGTGTGTCTGAAGACAGCTATAGTGTACTTACATATAATAAATAAATAAATCTTAAAAAAATAAATAAAGGTGTAGTTCACCAAGCAGCCTAGATTTAAGTTTTTCTTCACCCTGAATTTGCTCTGTTCTAGGCTGGTCTTGAACTCAAATTTGCATGAATGGATCTAAATTTAGCTAGGTAGGATCTTGACCCAAGGTCACTACTCCCTCAATTCAATTTAATATCCTTGAACATAGGCTCAGTTCCATTTCACTTCCTGGTGCTTCTTTAATACTTGAACCATATATTTTATATCTTTCCTTTCTTAGCTTGCTATGTATGCTTGTTTAAAATGTTCTTTATGAGACTTAACCAGAGAACAAAGTCTATGATGGGAATTTCTGAGACTTCTGTTGTCAATGCAATTAATCTTCTTCACCTTAGCCTCAGGCAGATTCTTTGGACAATGGCAAAAAGCAGCCACATTCTTCACTAAAGAATTCTTCAGGCACAAGAACAGTCTCTCAGCCACATACTAAAATTCTTCTCCCCTGAAACCTCTAAATCAGGCTTTCACATTTCAAATCACCCTCAGAAACAAAGTCTTCCTTATTCCTACTAGGATATCCCACTAAACCCCACTTAAAGCATTCTACTGCTTTCCAAATCCAAAAGTCCACATTCTTCCAAACAAAAGCATGGTCAGGCCTATCACAGCAATACCCCAGAGTCCCTGGTACCAACTTCTGTTTTATTAGGGTTCTACTGCTGTGAATAGACACCATGACCAAGTCAAGACTTATAAAGGACAACATTTAATTGGGGCTGGCTTATAGGTTCAGAGGTCCAGTTCATCATCAAAGCATGGCAGTATCAGGCAGGCATGGTGTAGGCAGAGCTGAGAGTTCTTTATCTGAAGGCTGCTAGTAGATGAGGGTCTTTAAGCCCACACCTACAATGACACACCCACTTCATCAAGGCCACACCTCCACCAACAAGGCCACACCTCCTAATAGTGCCATTCCCTGGGCTGAGCATATACAAACCATCACAATCAGGATTTCTACACTTTTCTCCTCAATAAAAGAACATTCAAAGAAATGATTAATAGAAATAAAAGTCCCAAGGTGGGCACGGTGGCCTAGGCTGAGGCAGAAAGACTGTTGAGTTTGAGGACATCTTGGGATACATAGTAAGACCTTGTTTCAAAATAAGAACTCCAAAGCATTTAACTAGTGTCAGCACTATAAAACAGCTTGGTGTTTATCTCACTTTTCAATACCTTCCACGAGATGTCCAGTTAGGGACTAGTTGAACCAACCAAAGAAGGTTATGGGGATGACTGGAGAGTTCATTTATGCCCAGACAGAGTTCATGAACCTGAAAAAGAGAGAACCAGCTCTGAATCAGATCTGCATAACTTCTTGCCTTAATATAAATCACTAAAAGGATTCTGAATAAAAAAAAAACACTTGTCATTTAGAACCCACTATAGTGAACTTAACACAAACTCTGTTTTTTGTAAAGCACTGTCAAATGGTAATACATTCTACTAGCACACGTCACTCTCATGTTGTTGCTACACCTTGTCTTTATTTACACTGGCGGTGAGTCTTGAAAGAATACAGTATTCTAATCCCAGTTTCCCCAAGTGTATATAACAACATATACACAAGACCACATATATTCATGACTTGAAAATTCTTGCTCTCTTAGATTCTATTACAGTATTTTTCTTTTCTTCTGGTGACAAAGCCTAGTCTTATACTTGCCAGGCAAATATACGACCATGAACTGTGCCTCTAGTTCTCTATCTTAATAGTATTAAACACTAACCAGCTGTTTCAAAATGAGCTGATGTGTACGGGAAGGAAGTGTTGGGTATAATCAGTCAAGGAGGATTATCTCTTGATAATTTCTGGAACTTGGTGACAATTTATTACACTTTTCTGTGCTCCAATATAACCAAAAGTTTTGTCTGAAAAATGTACCTACAATAAAGGCGTAATAAAATTATCCCTGTGCATCCTGAGCTCAGATAGCTACTGCAGTCCACCTCAACCCTGGCTGCAGGTATGATGATCATGTCGGTTATGCTCAGAGGCTGTTTCAGAAAGGCCTTCCTCCAAGGCCTCAGAGGATGTCACTGCAGCCCTGGCCTGTCTTAACCTGCAACGCTTCATCACAACCTGAAGAGTTAAGGCATCTGCAGTGAATGAGAAGGCAGTCCAGCAAGGGCAAAGGTACTGACTGGATTGCTAGAACCTGTAAATGCGAGACACAGTAAATCCCCACTACAATGTTGCAATCACAGTTACTTGATAAGCTGGTGACTCAACACCTTTAATCCCAGCACTTGGGAGGCAGAGGCAGGTGGGTCTCTGTGAGTTCGAAGCCAGCCTGGTCTACAGAGTGAGTTCCAGGACAGACAGGACTACACAGAGAAACCCTGTCTCGAAAAACAAAAACAGTTGCTTTTAGAAAAAAAAAAAAAAATCAGTTATTAACTTAATAACAGTTCCAGCAAACAGGGCATTCCTCTTACCATCAGTCTTAACTGAGCTTAGAATCTTTGAACTCTGAATACATATGAAACACTGTGACGCTGTACACAACCCCAACACCCAGGGCTTTGTAGACTGTCCAGTAGCCACCATGCAGCTGAAGGTGACCCTATTAGCTCTTCAACTTCCTGCCTTGAATCCTAAATGCTAGAATCTAAGGTATGTATGCACCCCTGTCCTTGGCTGCAACACTTAAATTTTAAGAGAAATTACCTTTGTGTTCCAATCTCTGATGTTTTTCATGAGATTTATCAGGAGGCTCTGAAAGTCTACTAATGGAATCTGTTTAAGCTCTTTTTCCAAACTCATTTTAAACAGCATTAAAATCAGCAACATTAATTCTCCATCTTGGTAACCTTCTGGATGTATAGATGTACACAGGCCTAGGAACTGCCAGAAGTGGACAAAGAAAAAAAAATTACCTCGAGTTATATTATATTCTTGACAAAAGATTAAAAAAAAAGGATGACACAGATAACAAGTATCAGATGGGTACAAAAGGCAAGAATGTAACACAAATAAGAGAATGAAAGGATAAGTGTTCTTCATTCTCAGGATTATTGACTGGAGTCAGAAACTAAAATGTTTCAGGCTGCAGTTACTTGGTCATTAAATTATATTGTAATACTTTAACCATAAAATTCTGACCTGAAGGTCCCTTTTGTTTTATTAAAACAAAAATGAAAGACAGAAAAATGTATTTATAATGGAAAGATAATTGCTAAGACATTTTACCCAGTAAGAAATCAGGGTAGTTTTAAACAATTAACCACAAAACTGGTTCTGGCTCTTTGCTAAGTATATACAAAGTCTTTCCTACCTTAACCACATTTAAAATGTTGGTTTCAGGAAGAGCTGAAAATACTGGACTATATGGTGAATCTTCACTTTCTTTTCTCCCCATTGTTTTCTGTGTTTCAGAACTATTGAGAAGAAAAAAAAAAAAAAAGCATGTGTTTCAGAATCATGAGAAAGAAGTATGGAACCAATACTCACTGTAGGACACTCTCAACAGCTACACTTTGAGTCAGGGTCTAACTATGTTGCCCAAGCAAGCCCCAAATGTATGCTCACCCTGCCTCAGCCTCCTGAGAAGCTGGGATTACAGATGCATGCCACTGTACCTAGCTTAGTTGTCATTTGAAATGGCTATTTTCCTTAATGCCCCTGGTGTCAGAAACTGGGTGAATATAATAATGATGAACTTATGATTATTATAGGCCCTGTAAGTGACCTAAATAAACTACCAAACTGATATAGGGAAACAATTTTAGAGGCTAAGGAAACAGCTCAGTGCTATGCCAGAAGACCGGAGTTTGAATTTCCAAAAATCATGTAAAAATCCAGACATTCTATAAGTGTCCGAAATTCCAACACTGAGAGATGAAAACAGGCATATACCAAGAGCTCACTAGCTAGCCTAGCTGAGGGATGAGTTTCTGGTTCAGTGAGGAAACCCTTCCACAAGGCAATAGGGTAGAAAGTCATAGAGGAAGACATTCAATCTCCTGTTCTAGCCTCTGCATGTACAGGTACAGGAGTATGCGCAGGCACACACATATATATGTATACATGAAGAATAATACATGTACATGTGAGTATACACACATACCAATTTTAAGCATCCGAATATTTAAAGGTTCATTAAAAAAAGAAAATGCATGAACTTGGCTGTTTAATTTTAGTTATTTGTGTATGTGTGGGTTTGTACATACAGGTGCAATGCCAATGGAGGCCAGAGGTGGCATAGGAACTCCCGAAGATAAAATTACATACTATAGGGAACCAAACCAGGTCTTCTATAAGAGCATTATGTGTTCGTTCGTTCGTTCGGTCTGTCTTTCTTTTTTGATTTTTGGGGTTTTTTTTGAAACAGGGTCTCTCTGTATAGCCCTGGCTATACAGGGAGCTATAATGGAGCTACTTGCATGAATTTGAGTGGGGGTCTGCTTCTCAGGCAAAGCTGTTACCAGTGGCCACACAAGGAAGAGTCTCCCGGGTTATGCACTGCCTACCACTCTTCAAGGAGGGGCAGGCCTTCCTGAATCTTGCACAGGTAAGCAGCACTGCTAAGTGTCAGCTACAGCAGCCAGAGCACGCTCAGGAGACAGCACTCAACAGCTGTCCCATCTGACCTCCAGTTCTCACATGATACCTGTCCTCTCTCTGAGATGGTACCTGGGCTTTGGGCATTTTTGTTTTTGAGATAGTTTTATTCTGTAGTTCAGGCTGGCTTGGAATTCTGTAGTCCACGCTAGTCTCTACTCTTTGGTGATCCTCCTCCCTTACCCTCTCACATGCTGGGATTTCAAACATGAAGCACCATGTTCACTTTAAAAAAGAAAAACAAGAATATCTGTAGCTAGCTAAAGAAAGATACTGTATCAAACCCTCAGCTGTGTCTGCCACACAGCAAGTATGACATAAAACTTCTCAGTTGTGATGCGATGATGTGAAAAACTAAGAGACAGATCAATTAAGTAAAGGACAAAATAAAAAATTGTTCAGAGGCCTAGTAATTCCCAGCTCTTAAATTTTTTTTTTTTTTGGTTTTTCGAGACAGGGTTTCTCTGTTTAGCCCTGGCTGTCCTCGAACTCAGAAATCCGCCTGCCTCTGCCTCCCGAGTGCTGGGATTAAAGGCGTGCGCCACCACTCCCGGTTTCCCAGCTCTTAAATTTAAGCTGGAATACCTTAGTTTGAACCTAGACTGAGGTAACATAGTGATTGTTGTCTCAATAGGGGAAAAAAATAGGAAAAATAAATATAGATCAGTAAAACTGTAAACTCAAATATATGATGTATATATATGTACATATATATACATCATATATATATATGGTATATATATGTACCAACATTTTTTTTTTAAGAAGAGATTTATTTATTATGTAGGTGCACTGTAGCTGTCTTCAGACAGCCCAGAAGAGGGCATCAGATCCATTACAGATGGTTGTGAGCCACCATGTGGTTGCTGGAATTTGAACTCGGGACCTCTGGAAGAGCAGTCAGTGCTCTTAACTGCTGAGCCATCTCTCTAGCCCCCAATATTTCTTCTAACAGTGAAGAATTTTGGAGAAAAATGCTAGAAAAAAAAAGGATTTTTGGTAGGTATGCACGGGAAGAGGGTTTTCTTTCTTTTCTTTTTTTTTTTTTTTGGTTTTTCGAGACAGGGTTTCTCTGTGTAGCCCTGGCTGTTCTGGAACTCACTTTGTAGACCAGGCTGGCCTTGAACTCAGAAATCCGCCTGCCTCTGCCTCCAGAGTGCTGGGATTAAAGGCGTGCACCACCATGCCCGGCTCGTGGTAGAATTTTTAAGACTTATATCTAGAAGTCACAGTCAATACTGTGCCAGCTATTGAAAGTCGTCTCTGAACATCGCACAGCATTTTACCTGTTTCCATCTTCCCTGCACCATTGTCTAGTTACTCAACCAGAGTTAAATAATCAAGATTGTAAATTTGAAGTTATTTTACTTTTAGTTATGTGTACATGTGGGTGCGGTGCCCAAAGTCCATAAGAGAGTATTGCGTCTCGTGGAGCTGGAGTTACAGGTAGTTGTAAAGAGCCTGATGTGGGTGTTGGCCACAAAACCTAGGACCCCTTGAAGAGCAGCAAGTGCTCTTAACCACAGAGCCATATCTCCAGAAACCCCTCCAAATTATATGGCTAAGTATTATTCATATTTTTGTTTAATGTAATTATTCAATTGTACTATTGTACATGCTTACTACAATCAATTAAAAATTCAAATATACAAAATTATTATATACTATTGAGTTCATAAAAAACAATGTAGTTGATATTTTAAATGTTTATATATATATTTATTGTGTGAATAAGTATATCCCTGTGATTCCCTTTGAGCTGGAGTTACAGGTAGTTGTCAACCAATGACCATGGGTCTTGGGAACCAAACTTGGATCCTCTATAAGAGTACAAACTCTTAACTGTTGAAACATCACTTCAGCACTTTAATTATTTGTATTATTGAGAAGGATGAGGTATTTATAAATGGGTAGTTACTTGGGTATGGTGATGGTGAATGTCTTTGATCCCAGCACTTGGGAAGCAGAGACAAGCAAATCTTTGTGACTAGAAGGCCAGCTGGTCTGCTTAACAAGTTCCAGGCTAGCCAGGGCCCACAGAGTGAAACCCTGTCTGGGAGGTTGGTGGTGGAGTGGTGGAAAGAGGTATTTAGCTCGCTGGGTGTAGCGGCACATACCTGAAATCCCATACTCAGGGCTCAAAGGCGGGAGGATTTGTTCAAGTTCAGGACAGCTAGCCCTAGTGTTTTAAACCACAAATAGAACGTTCTAATAATATAAGGGGATTTTTGGATAGGCGAGGAAGGCACTATTTCTTCTATTTAAATTATTAGAGCAGGTCTAAAATTTTGTTGTTGAACATGTTTTTTGATATGACGTTCACCTAAGTAACAAGGGGGTCCAGTTTTGGCAAAAAGAAAACCGTATAAATGAATTGGATTTTGGACATACCATGTTATAACAATTTGCATATTTTAATGAGTTCATAGTTTAAGATTTGTTTTTGCTTCTTTTTCTGCAAGCAGTTCATTCTTTTGCCCTTTCGGTAGTAAATTGTTGATCTTTCTCGTCCTTCTCTGAATCCAGCCCTTGTCCGTGACCAGCCAGGCTCTGGCTCTCTCTTGTGCTCCCACCATGTAACTTAGTTCCCCTTTATTTTGAAGGTTTTCTTTGACATTACTTAAAATAATATTTGCCACCAGGACTTCAAAAAATGTAATCAAATTCACTTTTCTTTTCATGGAGGGTTTTACTTTACACATAAAACCATCTTTTCCTCTTCTAGAATAAAACAATCCTGCCAGTTTCTTCTATTACTTATTTTCTCTGTATATGTTGAAATCCATGATCTGTCACCTTGAGGTATGAATCCATTTCCCCCCTAAATGGCTACTGTGCTCGGAAGGCCCCAGAGAACACTCTCTCCTAACCCACACCATTAGTGCATACTAAGCAGCGGTGTGTATCTGGGACTCGTTTAAATCTTTACCACTGGTGAAATCTGCTGAGGCCAGTTTTTCCTCATATTTCAGATTTTTATGAATTTCAAATCAGCTGTGCGGTCCAACTCCTTCCTGCATCCCCAATCCTGCTGACACTGCCCCAGATCTGAGTGCCCATGCTAGAGTTCCAGGTTGGAATGCACAGGAGGCTTCCTGCTTACCATCTTTTTGCCTTTAGTAATTTATACATACACACTTCTAGCTAAGTTTATTTCTAGATTTTTCCCCCTCCTGTCACTAGGAAAGTTCCTTTCTGAGGCATACCTTTTTTTAAAGATATATTATTATACATAAGTACACCGTAGCTGTCCTCAGACACATCAGAAGAGGGCGTCAGATCTCATTACGGGTTGTTGTGAGCCACCATGTGGTTGCTGGGATTTAAACTCAGGACCTTCGGAAGGGCAGTCAGTGCTCTTACCCACTGAGCCATCTCACCAGCCCCCTGTGGCATACTTTTAACTACTTGCTGAGCAGATACATAATGGTTACTGGCTTCTTTTTCTCAATTTTATACCCAGGGATCCATACAAAATCTATTTGTTATAGTCTCTCAGCTGATTCTTAGGCCTTTCTTTATGCAGACTGAATCATTGATCAAGTAATTTTTTACCAAGTTCTTTCCAATTTTTATGGCTTTCCTCCTCTAACTGCTTCGCCCAGTAAATATCTACATATGATTTTAAAAAACTAAATGTATTGAGGGTGTGGTAGGGTACGTAGGTGGGCAGTGTTTGGGTTTGGATGTATGTCCCAAGGACAGAGGACATCTTTTGAGAGTCAAGTTATTTCCTTCTCCTAGGTGTAGGTCATATACAAGGGCAAGGTTATCAGGCTTGCATGGGAATTACCTGCTGAGTGATCTTGCTGGCCTAGCAAAACAATGTTAAATAACAATGAGAAGACTTTAAAACCCTTTATAGTATTGTTTATACTATTTACTCATTAAACACGATGGTAACTTTTACATTAGGGCAGGTATTAAGAATATAAGTATTTTAAGACTGATTTTAGCTTTGAATGAATACTGAACTTTTAAAATAAATTATAATGACAATGAAAGAATAGCAACCATTAAAAATCTTTTTGAGCCAGGCGTGGTGGTGCACGCCTTTAATCCCAGCACTCGGGAGGCAGAGGCAGGCGGATTTCTGAGTTCAAGGCCAGCCTGGTCTACAAAGTGAGTTCCAGAACAGCCAGGGCTATACAGAGAAACCTTGTCTTGAAAAAAAAACGGAAAANAAAAAAAAAAAAAAAAAACTATCTCAAAAAAATAACAACAATGAAAAACCCCAAAACGATCTTTTAGGTATTTACAATGTGAAGAAAACTTACATTAGATTTTCTTCATTAAAGTCGGGCTGAAGAGTCTCCAGAGGAAACAAAGATCCAAAACCAACGCCCATGTTGAAGAATACAGCTGCTATATCAGACAAAGATGGGATCCAGGGCCAAACTGGAGAGTCACTGAAAGTATCTGGTTAACACAAGAAATTCTTTTAATTTAAATCACTCATTCACAACACCACATGGAATAGTGATAATCCATCTGAAGTGGTTTGAATATGCTTGTCCTAGGGAGTGACAATATTAGGAGGTGAGACCTTTTTGGAGTGGGTGTGGCCATGTTGGAGGAATGTGTTACTCTGGGCATAGGCTAACCATGTCAGTCTTTTCCTAGGGGCCTTCAGATGAAGATGTAGAACTCTCAGCCTTTCCTGTATCATGCCTACCTGGACAAGGCCATGCTCCCACCTTGATGATAATGGTCTGAACCTCTAAACCAGTATAAGCCAGCCTCAATTACATGTTGTCCTTATAAGAGTTGCCTTGGTCATGGTGTCTGTTCACAGCAGTAAAATCCTAATTAAGACACCATCTGTGAAACATTACTTTTGTAATATAGTTAAGCTATGGATCATCAAAAGTATAACTTCTCAGACTGTGAACACAGTACAAGATATCCGAGTGATCCTTCATAAAGTGTAAACAGTAAGGCAGTAATGTGTTTTTAAATGACCAGACACAATACTGGTTAAAGTCCTAAATACCATCAACACTGGAAGACTTTATCATCTCCAGTGCCTTTATAAATCTTCATCCCTCAAATAACTGACTGGTTAAACCATAATGCTTCTTTTAGTAAAAGGGCTTTCAAAGGCAAGAAAGTACTCAGTCTTAAAACTGATGGTTTCAATCTGCCTTAATGCACTACTTGCAAACATTAACACAATACTCTTTTTTTTTTAAAGAAATATTATTTATTATATGTAAGTACACTGTAGCTGTCATTAGACACTCCAGAAGAGGGAGTCAGATCTCGTTGCGGATGGTTGTGAGCCACCATGTGGTTGCTGGGATTTGAACTCGGGACCTTTGGAAGAGCAGTTGGGTGCTCTTACCCACTGAGCCATCTCACCAGCCCCCAACACAATACTCTTGCTCGTCCAAATGCCAATTAGCATCAGTTGGTTCAAACTGAGCCCACTGGTGTACCCTTGTAATCCTAGCAGCACTTGGAGGGATGAGGCAAGAGGATCAAGAGTTCAGGGCCAGGGCTGGAGAGATGGCTCAGTAGTTAAGAGCACTGACTGCTCTTCCAGAGGTCCTGAGTTTAATTCCCAGCAACCACATGGTGGCCCACTGTAATGGGATCTGATGCCCTCTTCTGGTGTGTCTGAAAACAGCTACAGTGTATTCATATACATAAGTAAATAAATCTTAAAAAAAATAAAATAAAATAAATTTTCAAGGCCAGCCAAGGTTACAAAGTTAGTTTGAGGATAGCCTGAGCTACGAGACTATGTCAAACAATAAGAACAATTAAGTCTAAATAATAATATTTTTTTAATTGGGAAATTTAACACAGATAAGTTTCAACTGTTTCTACTGACCCTATAAAAAAACCTCCTGTTATATATTCTTTTTAAGATTTAGGACATGAATGCCTGGTGCCATGAATCCCCAGCAACTAGTTTCAGACAGCTGACTGCCATGTGCAATTGAGTCCTCTGCAAGAGCAGCCAATGCTCTTAACCACTGAGCAGTTTCTCCAATCTTCATGTGTTAAATATTAAGGGTTGTCATCTGTCAAGGTCATGTTTAATTCCTAGTACCAGCAAAAATCAAAGCAAAAAAATCATGACTTTAACATCAAGCAATATGAAAGAGAGTATGGATATGCAATAGCACACACTACAGAAACTTATACTTACCATTTCTAATGGTTATTTCCATCAATGTACTTAAAATCTGCACCGACACAATACAATCTGTGTGAACAGACATCATCTGTCAAAAACAGATAAATAAATATTAGAAAGAAAGGAAAGTTTAGTATTTGCTAGGTCCATATGAAGCTATTTTGAGTCTGGTCATGAGAAGAATTTTCCTTTTTTTTGTCTTTCCTTTTCTTCCTTCTATATTTGATTTTTCAAAACAGGATTTTCTCTGTGTAGCTCTGGCTGTCCTGGAACTCACTTTGTAGACCAGGATCCGGCTTCCTCTACCTCCCAAGTGCTGGGATTAAGGTATGTGCCACCACATGCAGTTGTAAATATTGTTTTTAATCCTAGCTCCTTAGGAGCCTAAGACAAGAAGATTGTGAATTCCAGTCCAGCAATGGCAAAGCAGTGACATCCCACTTCTCAAAGGGTTTCACATACACTTCACTAAAAAGGGACTTTCATTACATGTGTATACAAGCAGACCAATTCCTTACAAATGGGTATACAAAACAGATACATAGGAGGTGGAACCAAACACAGGTCTAGTTTCAGGTCAGGCCTCTTTCTGTTCTAACGGGCTACTTGGTTTCTGTTGTTTCCTATTTTTACCTTCTATTTATTTCCTATTTTAACTTCTACCTGTAATTAATAAGTAAATAACACTTGAAACAATAGCACTACTCCAAATTAAATGAAAAAGCAGGGCTTGAAAGATGACTTAGTTGTTGCAGTGTTAATGAACAAGTATCCTTAGTATCCAACCCAAGTATGACTGCTTGTGGTGTATGTACCTTTAATCTCAATTTGGGAGACAAAGGTAGGCAGATCTCTTCTCAGTTGAGCCAGACTGGTTTACAGAGTTCAGACCATCTAGGGCTATATAGTGAAACTTCATCTCAAAATACAAACAAATCCAAGTTTTTTTTGTTATTTTAATGTGTATGAGTGTTTTGTTTGCATTTACGTCTGTGCATGACACATGTGGTTCCCATGAAAGCCAAGAGAGCATCATATCTCCTGGGACCTGAATTACATAGGTTGTTGAGTGCTGCCATGTAGGTGCTGGGAATTTAACCTGGGTCCTGTAGAGGAGCACCTAGTGCTCTTAACCAGTGAGCTATCTCTATAGGCAGGCCATGTGCATTTGTTAATTCCCAGCTTTGAGGAAACAGACAGAAGGAACCCTGGAGCTCACACTAGATAATAAGTGTAAAAGATTGTCTCAAAAAATTAAGTGGAGAGCAACTGAGGACACCCTTGTCAATCCCGAGCCAACACATGCATACACATACGGCCTCTACAACTGCGCCCCCACCAGCCCCACTAGACCCACAAAACAAAGAAAAAGAGTGCTTCTAAGATGATCAATAGGAAAAAAAAAAATCACACAGAGTGAGAAAATTTAGTTAGTAAAGTGTCTGCTGTTCAAGAAGAGAAGATGAGTTCAATCTCCAGACCTTATGTTAAAAAGCCAGGTGTGGTGTTGTGTGTATTTAATCATGGTGCTAGAAAGGCCAAGAGAGGTGAATTTCTCTAACTTGCTGGATATGGTGATTTGAATGAAAATGGCCCCCACAGGCCAATAGGGACGATTAGGGAGGTGTAGCCTTGTTGGAATGGGGATGGACTTTGAGGTTTCAGAAGCTCAAGTCAGGTCCAGTGTCACTCTCTTCCAGATGCCTGCCAATTCAAATATAAAGTTCCCAATTTAGATGTTGGGGCTGCTCCTTCTCTAGTGAGCTGCCATGCTTGCCGCTGTGATGGACTAAACGTCTGAACTTAAGTCAGCCCCAACTAAATGTTTTCCTTTATAAGAGCTACCATCATCATGGTGTTTCCTCACAGGAAAAACAAAAACAAAAACAAAACAAAAAAACCAAACACACACACACACACACACACACACACACACACACACACACACACACAAGCCCTAACTAAGACGCTGGCCATGTAGTCTACCCCACAAAGCAAGTTCAGGCCTAAAACAAGAACATCCCAGGTTTACCCCCGGCCTCTACATTTAAGCATTCATACAGGGAAAAAAAAAAAAAAAAATCAAACCACGGGGGGGGGGGGAAATCAAACCACAAATTAGTAATTGAAATTACAAATAAATAATATACCCATACATTTTTTAAAGATTTATTTATTTATTTAATGTATATGAGTACACTGTTGCTGTTTTCACACACACCAGAAGAGGGCATCAGGACACATTATAGATGGTTGTGAGCCACCATATGGTTGCTGGGAATTGAACTCAGGACCTCTGGAAGAGAAGTTAGTGCTCTTAACTGCTGAGCCATATCTCCAGCCCATACCCATACCTTTTTAATTAGGCGAGGGGACTTGAATCTGGATACATGTAGCCCCAGCGGGACTCAAACTAGCTATGCATCTAAAACTGACTTTAACTCTGAGCCTCCTGCTTCCATCTCCTAAGGATATGTTTATAGGTGGTACTACCATACCTAGCCACTCTCCAATTTTCTTTTTAAGGAAGGGCGTATCTTGGCTTACAGTTTTAGGAGATCATCCCATCATAGTAGAGAAGGCACAGAAGCAAGTCAGCTGGTTGGTCACACTACACCTACACTCATGAAACAGCACTCATTCTTTTTTGAGACAGGGTCTCACGTCTTCTAGTTCAAATTATCCTGAGAGACTACAGAGTCTCTCACTGAAGCAGGAGCACACTATCTTGCCTAGATCGAGTAGCCAGCCATTTACTGGCCTCTACCCTTCTCCTGACACTACTGGGATTACAGATGCACAGCTTTTACATGACTGCTGGGATCGATGTGAACTCAGGTCATGTTTGTGAAGGAAGCACTTTATCCACTAAACCATCTTCCCAGGCCCAACTAAGGTATCAAAGATGTTCAGTTGTCACTGGAGACAAAAGAACAGTATGTAGGTATTAGATGCCTTCATGGAGAGGATAAGGATAGCCAGGTGATAGTGGTGCACTCATTTAAACACAGCACTCTGGAGGCAGAGAACCTCCAAGTTTAAAGCTAGCCTGGTGTACAGAGTAATTTCTAGGACAGCCAGTGCTACACAGTTTCACCCCCCCCCCACTGCAATGACATGACAATCTATGTTCATTAGTATTACATTAATATTATACATTTGGTGCTCCTCTAGCCTGTCTTTCAGCGGCAGGAGCTTATGTCATCACCCAATGGCTGCCAGGTACAGTACATTTGGTGCATTTCCACTATTGCTATAAAAGTCCTTCTGGACATCAAGGCATGCTCCCTCCCATTCCCTCTCTGACTCTCTGATGCCCCCACTCTGAGATGGCCTTTTGCTCTTCCCCCTCCCCTGTTATAGGTATGTTGAATAGTGTGACTGTGGCGTTCCTTGGCTCCAACCAGCCAAGGCACTTTTCACTGCTTTCCCCTAACAATCAGAGTATTAGGAAAGCAGAGAGTCTTATGTTTAGTATGACAAGTCTACCAATACCTAGGTGAAATCGCTGCACTTTTTATCTAGTCCAGTGCTTCTCAACTTTCCTAATGCTGCGACCCCTTATTACAATTCCCCATGTCTGGTGACTCCCAATCATAAAACTATTTTGTTGTTACTTTATATCTGTAATTTTGCCGTTATGAATCCTGATATAAATATGATATGCAGATGGTTGTAGTCAATGACCTCTGTGAAAAGGACCCCTAAGGGGTCACAACCCATAGGTTAAGAACCATTGGTCTAGTCAACCTTTTAACAAGATATAGAAATTTAGATCCAGAGACGAATAATCCAAGCTAAAAATACCCGTACCTGGGAATGGTGGTACACACCTGTGAGCTCAGACCCAGTACTTAGGGCAGCCTAGGCTATGTAGTGAAACTCTTATCTAAAAAATTCACGAGGGCCTAACTGGATCTCTAGAACTCAGATGGTAGAGTGAGAGAACCACGTCCTAGAAGGTGTGTGTGTGCAAAAAAATCAAACCAAACCAAACCAAACAAAAAAACCCAACTGTAAAAATGTATGTAGAATACACAGTACTTCAACTGCTATTCTTTTCCTCTACTCAGAAGTATAGATCATAACCACAATAAATTTAAATCTAAACTCTAAGGAATAAACCCAAATTCTGTTCAGTTAGGTACAGAGCTTAAACCCATTTAAAAAATAATCTACTTTAAGAACATCTTTGCTGTGTCTGGTTAAGCTCTACTACCAGGAGAAAGTAACACCCAAAGACGTGCCAACATTTTTTTTTTTCTACCTCTTTTGTGTTAGAATGTAGGCTTCCAGTGGTGTTCCATCTAGTATCTCATACAGTGACACTAAAAATGCCAATCACTAGCTGGGCATGGTGGCACACATCTTTAATCCCAGCACTTAGGAGGCAGAGGCGGCAGATATCTGTGAGTTTGAGGCCACCCTGGTATACAAAGTGAGTTCCAGGACAGCCAGGGCTGTTATACACAGAACCAGTCTTGAAAAAAACAGAAACCCCCCCCACCTGCTGCCAACCACATGAAAATAATGAAGAATATACTAGCATGTCTATAAAGTCTTGCCAAATAGGAGATTTCTTTACATGTTCCCAAAGTCCAGAGTAGAAATGCCATTATTTCCCCCTAAATCTTAGTTCACAAGTGTGATGGTCCCGACAGGCTCACAGGGAGTAGCACTATTAGGTGTGACGGTGGAGTAGGTTTGGCTTCGTTGGAGAAAATGTGTCACAGGGGGTGGGTTTTGAGGTTTCACATGCTCTAGCCAGGCCCAGTGTCTCTCTTTCTCTCTCTCTCCCTGCTGCCTGCCAATCCAGATGTAGAATTCTTAGCTACCACTCTATCATCACATCTGCTTGTATACTGCCATACTCGACACCATGACAATAATGGACTAAGACTTTGAACTGTAGGCAAGCCCCAGTTAAACATTTTCCTTTATAAGAGTTGCTGTAGTTATGGTATCTCTTCATAGCAAAACACCACTGACTAAGACAACATGCAGTAGAGTTTTCTGATTCCAACAATACTTGGGTCCTCTGCAAAAGCAGCTGGTGCTCTTAACTGCTGAGTCATCTACCCGTCTAAGAACAGGTTGGTAGATCTTTGAGGCTTGGTCTACACAGCAAGTTCCGGGCCAGTAAGGGCTACATGAGACTGACTTTAAAGGGGACAGGATTTCCAGGGCAAGGCTCTTGTGTATGTACACAAAGGCATACTCACCCACACATGCCCCTCTAGAGCAAAGGTAAATACTGGTAGTCTTCTTGTATCACTCTGACCTATTTACTTACTGGAGGTGGAAGGGAGCACGGGTATGCCATGGCAAGCCAGTGGAGGTCAGAGGACAACCTCAGGAGTCTGCTGTCCCCTACCATATGGTTCCTGGAGACAAGCACCTTGACCAACTGGGACCTCTTGGTTAGCCCATTTCATCTTACTCTTTAAGAAAGGGTCCCTTGCTGATTGATTCAGCTAGAATAGCTGGCCAGTGAGCCCCATGATCTTCCTGTGTATACTTCCAGATGTATACAGGAGTTACAAAGATGTTTTGCCACTCCTGGCCTGCAGATGGGTCCTCAGAATCTGAAATTAGACCCCTTGTACTTGTGCAGTAAGCATTTAATACAGAAACATCTCCCCTGCCTGTAGGGCAAATTTTTGCATAGTATAAAATATCCTTTTATACTTAAAAACAGTTTACTTCCATTATTTTCTATAAATCCAAATTTAATTAAAATAGAACACTCCAGTAGTCTGAGAAAAACATGACGTGAGCTGGGCATGGTGGTGCACGCCTTCAATCCCAGCACTTGGGAGGCAGAGGCACTTTGATCTTTTTGAGTTGGAGGACAACCTGGTCTACAGAGTTCCAGGCTGGCCAGGGTTACACAGAGAAACCCTGTCTTCAAAACCAAAACCAGGGCTGGTGAGATGGCTCAGTGGGTAAGAGCACCCGACTGCTCTTCTGAAGGTCCGGAGTTCGAATCCCAGCAACCACATGGTGGCTCACAACCACCATAACAAGATCTGACACCCTCTTCTAGAGTGTCTGAAGACAGCTACAGTGTACTTACATATAATAAATAAATAAATCTTTAAAAAAAAAAAAAACAAACAAACAAAACCAAACAAGCAAGAAAAGTTGCCATGAATCTTGTCCTTGGAAGAATTCTTCCTTAACTGGGCACTATGGTAAACAGAGAGCCTAGCATTACATTGAAAGCCATCTCCATGGCCTTCTAGCTCTGCCAAAATCCACTATACTAAATACGAAATTACCATCTTGATATGTCCAGAGCAATAAACATCTACATTCATGTCTAACATATTTAGAGGAACACCAAAGCAATATATAAAATCTACATCATTTAAACAGAAACAAAGACACATAAATGAATTTAAGTATTAAATATGGACATGGAAGAGAAACATTCAGTTGAGTTTGCATAAAAACATAAACACATGGGGACTGCCAACATGGCTGAGTGGTTAAGAGTAAGATATTGTACTGTTCTCATAGAGAACTAGAATTCAGTTCCTGGCATTCATGTCTGGTGACTCAGTCACCTGTAATGCCAGCTTCAAGAGATCTGACACCTCTGGCCTCCACAGGTGCCTGTGCTCACACACACATACTCACACTTAGACATGTATGAATAGGGAATACCAAGACATAGGTACTCCTGTAACTTGAGAAAGAACATTGGTTCTTCCTGTCTCATTTTATTCTCCCAGAAATCATGGGTTTAATATATGGCTAGAGTAATTTTTTTCTGCTTACAGTGAAAAAAAATTTTCATAAATTTTATTTTTCCATTTATTTAGTGTGTATAGGGTATGTGCATGATCTAAACAGAGGCTACAGCATAACTTTCTCAAGGTGGTTCTTTCCTTCTTCCATGTGGGACCTGGGCATTGAACTCAGGTTGTGAGGCTTGGTGGTAAACACCTTCACTCCTGAGCCATTTTGTTAGACCCTAGGAGTTTATTGAGTAGAAAATACAGTAGGTAATTACTATAAGTCCCAAATAATTCTCTTACCCGAAACAGCCACTTTAACACAGGTACAGGACATTGGACGTAGTGGTATGCAGTGGTAAGGAAGCCTTGTGTTGTCAAAAAAATCTGATCTGTTTTTCCTGATCTGGAAACAGAAAATCAGTGACTGTTACCCACGGAAACAAAACCTCTAGCATAAACACATTTGACATAATCAGAGAAATGAGTAAGCAAACTTTAGCCGATGGAAATGAACTCCACACTAACATGGAACAGGTTTTCACATAACTGATGGTGATCTGATTCACTCTGTGGGCCCCACATTCCTCTGTGGATAAAATCACATTTGTATGCAGTACTCAAGAGTCTAACGAGTCCGAGGACATGAGCTTTTGTCAGCTTAGGGATGAACTTCCTAAAGCTCAACACCAGAATCCACATGGTCAAGCCCAGCTATTCTGACAGCCACTGTTATTACTGTTGTCACCGCTGTCCCTTTCCTTTTGTGGTACTGAGAATATGTTTTTGGAGAAAAGGTCCTGCTCTGTAGGCTCAGGGTGACTCCAAATTTGTGATCTTCCTGCCCTAGCAACTCTAGGATTACAGTGAACTGTCGTGGCTGGAATTTACATACTCGGTTCTCCACTTTGAGATACTATCTCTTGTAGCGCAGGCAAACCTCAAAGTTGAAGATGACTTGAAAAGTCACTTTTACTTACCCAGTGTATGCCACCACTTCTGGTTTATGTGGTGCTGAAGAACAAACCCAGGGCTCTGTATATCTACATAATCACTCTACCAACTAAGCTACAGCCTCAGAAGTCCCACCTGTATTTAATCCTAACTGATAAAAGTATGGGATGTATATGCTTGAGGCCTTTGGTTTTATTTCTAGCACTGCAAATAGGAGGAAAACTTAAGCTGACACCTGGAAGGCAGCAGCAGATTTTTACTGGGCTCTAATCAAAAACCTTTTTTTTTTTTTAAAGATTTATTTATTCATTTAATGTATGTGAGTACATTTGTCACTGTCTTCAGACACACCAGAAGGCATTGGATCTTCATTACAGATGGTTATGAGCCACCATGTGGTTGCTAGGATTTGAACTCAGGACCTCCGGAAAAGCAGTCAGTGCTCTTAACCGCTGTCATCTCTTCAGCCCAATCACTTTTAAAGAGCAACTTTTGAAAAAAAGATTTTATAAGTATTTTGCCTCTGTGATGGAAATGGAATTAACTAAAACCCAAATGACTGGGCATACCTATTCAGGTTTTGTTTTTTAAAGACTTATTTATTTATTTTCTTTTTTTGTTGTTTTTTGTTCGTTTGTTTTTTTTCTTTTTTATTATTATTTTCTTTATTTACATTTCAAATGCTATCCCGAAAGTTTCCCATACCCCTCCCCCCTGTTCGTTTGTTTTTAAGATTTATTTTATGTATATGAGTACACTGTAGCTGTACAGATCGTTGTGAGACTATATGTGGTTGTTGGGAATTGAATTTAGGACCTCTGCTCTCTCTGGCCCAAACATTTATTTATCATATGTACGTACACTGCAGCTGTCTTCAGACACACCAGAAGAGGGCATCAGATCTCATTATAGATGGTTGTGAGCCACCATGTGGTTGCTGGGATTTGAACTCAGGACCTTCAGGTAAGAACAGTCAGTGCTCTTAACCACCGAGCCATCTCGCCAGCCCTGTTTGTTTTTTTTGAGACAGGGTTTCTCTGTATAGTCCTGGCTGTCCTGGAACTCACTCCGTAGACCAGGCTGGCCTCGAACTCAGAAATCCACCTGCCTCTGCCTCCCGAGTGCTGGGATTACAGGCGTGCGCCACCACTGCCCGGCCGACTTATTTATTTTCATGTGCACTGGTGTTTTACCTACATAAATATGTCTATGTACCAGGTGCCAGATCTCCTAGAACTAGAGTTAAGACAGTTGTGAGCTGTGACATGGGTACTGGGAATTGAACCTGGGTTCTCTGGAAGAACAGCCAATGAATTCTCTTACCTGCTGAGCCATCTTTCCAGCCCTGTTTGGGATTTTTTTCCCCCTTAATAAAGTCATTTGAAGTAGGAAGACCCATTTCTTTTTCTTTTGTTGTTTGAAAAAGGATTTCTCTGTGCAACCCTGCCTGACTTACACCTCACTCTGGAGATGACACTAGCCTCCACCTCAGAGATCTGCCTGTTTCTGCTTCCCCAGTACTGGGATTAAAGGTTTACGTACTCCCTACCTCCCAGCCTATATAAAGGACATAGAAGAAGAATGATTACACCTCCCCTGACCCCCCACCCCTTTGGCTCGTGTTTCCTAGGAAGTTTTTTCATTCACTGACAATAAAGCTTACTTCTTCAGGATTCCAGAGTATAGTGAAGACCAGCTGAGACATCCAACCTCTTGGACTGAATGACTGGACTTCTGAACTGTCCTTCTGTAGACAGCCATTGTTGAAGTAGCCAGACCACAGCCTGTAAACCATTTTACTAAATCCCCTTTCTATACCTACAGATTCACAGTACAAGTTCTGTTCCTCTAGACCAATGGTTCTCAACCTTCCTAGTGCTGTGACCTTTTAATACAGTTCCTCAAGGTGTATTGATCCCAACCATTAAATTACCCTTACAGCTACTCTATAACTGTAGTTTTACTACTTTTATGAATTGTAACGTAAATATCTGTTATCCAATGGTCTTAGATTCCTAAAGGGGTCATGACTCACAGGTTATACTACTCTAGGGCACCCTGACTAGAATACCTGCATACATGTCTAGTGTCCACAAAGGTCAGAACAATAACTGGAATTATGTATAATTGTGAGCTACCATGCAGGTGCTGGGAATTGAACCTGGGTCCTCTGCAAGAGCAGTTAAGTGCTCTTAACCACTGAGCTATCTTTCTTTCTTTCTTTTTTTTTTTTTTGGAGACAGGGTTTCTCTGTGTAGCTCTGGCTGTCCTGGAACTCACTTTGTAGACCAGGCTAGCCTCGAACTCAGAAATCCGCCTGCCTCTGCCTCTGCCTCCCGAGTGCTGGGATTAAAGGCGTGTGCCACCACGCCCGGCCTGAGCTATCTTTCTAGCCCTAGAACAAATTTTTAACAGGAAAAAAAAAATCCAAATGTTTATGATTTACTTACTTGAGAATAAGCTTTTCCACAGCACTTTCTCCGATAAAACCAGAGTCTCTTAAATCTAAGGTATATTGATTGAAAATTTTTCCAGAATTGAGGAAATTAAATATTTCTTCACCTGGATGATGATCAGGAATAGCATCAACTGTAACTGAAAATTTCTTTAGAAATTCCCTGAAATACAAGGATCATTGAATATCAAAGAGTTAGGATACACATGATTTTGTACTTGGCAAACTCTGAAGAAACAGCATTTTGTGTTTGCTTTTTTCTTTTTAATGATTTATTTGGTTTTGTTTTTTTTGAGACAGGGTTTCTCTGTATAGCCCTGGCTGTCCTGGAACTCACTTTGTAGACCAGGCTGGCCTCGAACTCAGAAATTCGCCTGCCTCTGCCTCCCGAGTGCTGGGATTAAAGGCGTGCGCCACCACATCCGGCTTAATGATTTATATATTTATTTTATGTATATGAGTACACTGTAGCTATCTTCAGACACACCAGAAGAGGGCATCAGATCCCATTCCAGATGGTTATGAGCCACCATGTGGTTGCTGGGATTTGAACTCAGGACCTCTGGAAGAGCAGTTAGTGCTCTTAACCGCTGAGCCATCTCTCCAGCTGTTGTATGTGTGGTTTTTTTTTTTTTTTGAGACAGAGTTTCTCTATGCAGTCCTGGCTGTCCTGAAACTTGCTCTGTAGACGAGGCTGGCTTCAAATTCAGAGATCTGTCTGTCTGTCTCCCGGGTGCTGGAATTAATGACATCTGCTAACATGACAGGCCCAATGAAAGTTTTAGCATATTATACATTTTAAAGATTGATTAACTCAGGCTGAGGAGATGGCTCAGCAGGTAAAGTATTAATTTCAGACTATACACTGACTTAATATTTTAGCCAGGTATGGTGGTGCATGACTTTGATCCCAGCATTCTAGAGGCAGTGGCAAGTGGATCTCTATTTAATTCCAGTCCAGCCTGGTCTGAAGAGACTTCCAGGCCAGCCAGGGTTCTTATACAGAAAAATCCTTTCTCAGAGAGTGTTTTGCACTTCTTATGGGTACACATTTCACACTTCCAGTAGTGAAAAAAAATCACTGAGTCTCTCAGTGTTAAGATTTAGGATGAATTTGGTTTTAATGTTGGCCTTCCAACAAAACCCAAGTGTATCTCAGTCACTAAGCAGCCAGCCAAAGGTCCAGATGTTTTATAAAAATCAAACTTTAAAAATGGCAAAATAGTACCAGAAGATTATATAGTTTAAAAAGAGACTACCTGTGCTCTTCCAAGAGGCCATCCTCATCATCTGTATTATCCTGGTCGCCAATTCTGATAGGAGATTTAATGCCACGGCCCTGTTTTATGTCTTCCTGTAGCTGCTTCTGTAGTTCATCTAGCCTGAAAATTGAAAATATCATAATAAACAATCCATATTTATTTATTCATTCACTCATAGATTCATTCATTCATTCATTCTTGAGACAGGGTCTCTCTCTATAGTTCTAGAACTCTCTATATGACCAGCCTGGCCTTAATTCAGAGATCCATCTGCCTTCTGAGTACTGGGAGTAAAGGCATGTACACCAGGCCAGGCTTATGATTTATTTAAAAATGGCCAACTTTTGCTGTGATCTAAAAGCTGCACCAAGGATATCTCTTACCAAGTACTGTTATTTAACAAGTTATGTTATAATATAGGGTAAATCATATATGTAAAATATATTACGCTATTTTTTAAAAAGTTCTATTTTATATGTGTTTTGTCTAAATGCATGTTTGTGCAGTACCCACAGAGGCCAGCAGAGGGTGTTGGATCTCCTGGCACTAGAGTCACAAATGATTATGAGCAATCAGATGGATGCTGAGAATCAAACATGGGCCCACTGGAAGAGCAACCAGTGCTCTCAATCACTGAGCCATCTCTCCAGCCCTTTGAGTATTTGTCTACAACTAGAAATTTAAGAATGGCCTATTCAAACCAGAAATAGAAAAAAGAAAAAAAAATGACCAAATTTGATTATGTTCTCTAATCTGTAATATTCACTGAGATCTTGCAGACTAACTCCCTGATAATGTTAGTTAGGTTTTTGTTTTCATCATGGTCACATGATTATTATCATTACCACATGTAACACTTATTGAGCACTTACTATGGAACACCAAACCACAAACTCCTGGTGAGATTAAAGGAAAATAAGTGATCAATAAACTTACTGTTCTCTCACTATCGATGAGCCAATCATCATACCAAATATTACTTCTGTCTTTGTCTGAGAACACTCAATATTATCACCATTACCATTTTGTGTGTGTGTGTGTGTGTATGTGTTGAAATGGGTCTTTTCATGTATCCTAGGCTGGCCTGACAGTTGAGATCTTCATGCCTCAATTTAAGTGTTGGTGTGTGTATTACCACATATAGCAATGCAATGCTTAATTTTCTCTAAATTCTCTAAATTCACAGGGAAAAACTTTTAACCTAAACTTCTGAAGATTTCCTATAGTCATGTTTAACAAGGTTAAAATTTGTGACTTCTATGTAATTCAGTTATGTAAACTTCCTTTTATAGATACTTAAAAAATGATTTTTTATTGGTTGTGGGTGTGACTGTGGTGGCTAGAAAAACATGCCAGATCCCCCAGAGCTATATAGAGTTGTTGTCCAATGCAGATGCTGGCAACGTAACGGTAGTCTCTGCAAGAACAGCAAGTATTCTTTATCAAGGCGCCATTTCTCCAGCCCCCTAACCAGCTTTTAAAAAAAACATTATTTATTTGCTTACTAATTTATGTATTGTGGTCATGGAGGTGGTTGACAACTATGTCTCACTGTGTATGCTTGAAGGCCAGAGATCAACCTATAGGAATCTGTTCCTCCTACCAGGAGCTTCTCAAGACTGATCTCATGGCATCAAGTTTTGGTGGCAAGTGCTTTTTACCCACTGAACCATCTTAGCGGCTCCAGTCAACAGCTAAACTTTAAATGAAGTTTTCCGGTTAGTACATGAGTAGAGGTGCTGTTTTGGTATCATTAACAGTAAGTCAGCCGGGCGTGGTGGTGCACACCTTTAATCCCAGCACTCAGGAGGCAGAGGCAGGCGATTTCTGAGTTCAAGGCCAGCCTGGTCTACAGAATGAGTTCCAGGACAGTTAGGGCTACACAGAGAAACCCTGTCTCAAAAAACCAAAACAAAACAAAAAAAAAAAACCCAAACCACCACCACCAACAACAACAAACCAATAAGTCTGCAACCACACACATGATTTTTTAACTCAAAGCCTAATTTCTGTGTATGCGTGATTATGTGTCCCACCTATGTGTGTGTTTCCATGGAAGCCAGGAGAGGGTGTTAAAGCTCCCAGAGCCACAGGCACAGATGGTTGTGAGACACCAGACTTGAGTTTTGGGAAACAAACTCGGGCCCTTTTGAAGCATAGCAATTATTCTTAGTCACTGAGCCATATCTCTAGGCCCATTGTTTAAAACTTTTATTTGTGTTTTAATTTTTAAAATTATATTTAAGCTAGGCATAGTGGAGCATGCCTTTAACCCCAGAACTCAGGAGGCAGAGGCAGGTAGATCTCTGTGAGTTTGAGCTGGATCTACACAGTGAGTTCTAGGACAGCCAGAGCTACAAAGTGAGACCCTACCTCAAAAAACTAAAAGTAAATAAACAAAAATTACATTTACTTCTGAGAGAGAGAGAGAGAAAGAGAGAGAGAGAGTATGTATGTATGTGTGTGGGTCAGAGGATAACTCAAGAGTCAGTTCTTTCCTTTCCCCATATGAGTCTTAGGGACTGAGCTCTGGATGTTAAGCTCAGCAAGTGCTTTTACCCACTGAACCATCTCTCTGGCCATTTATTTGAGATAAGACACTGAATTCATGGCACTCTTCCTTACTCAGATTCCCAAGTTCCTGAATTACAACGGCCAATATATTCAGCTAGCTACATAACTGTCACTGGGAAAATCATGACCCTCAATTTCTTAATGTGTATCAAGTAGGCTGCTTATCATTTTGAACTATTTCCTCCAAAGATTAATATGACACAAAAAACATTGGTTTCAAAACTCATTCTTAATGTTAGGCATGGTGGTATACACTTGTAATCCCAAAATTTGGGGAGACTGAGCAGAAGAATCCAATCTTTGAGGACAACCATAACAATACACTGAGAGCATACTTAATTAAGCAAATAACCCTTCCCCTAGCCTAAGAAAACAGAACAAAATGTCTGAAATTGGTAAACATTAAAAAAAAGTTTGGATTTTAAAATGTTTAAGTGAAACCAATTTATTTATAATAAATAACCATGGTTCCTTAGAGTAGTTTATATCCATATTCTATAAAAATTGAATTTTTTTGATAGTTAAACATAGCTAATTTTTTAAAATTATGGAATGCCTCATGAATCTGCTTGTCATCCTTGTACAGGGGTCAAGCCACTCTTCCCTGGATTGTTCCAATTTTAGTATACACGCTGCTGAAGTGAGCACACATAAACATCAAGGTCCTACTTCTGTGCTAGGATAAAAACCCGGCATAGGCTGGGCGTGGGGGCGCATGCCTTTAATACCAGCACTAGGGAGGCAGAGGCAGGCGGACTTCTGAGTTCGAGGTCACCCTGGTCTACAAAGTGAGTTCCAGGACAGCCAGGGCTATACAGAGAAACCCTGTCTCAAAAAAACAAAAACAAAAACAAAAAAACAAAAACAAAAACAAACTTGGCAAAGGCTCTCAATAGACATTACTTCAAAATCAATAGCAAGTGCTAGAAAAAATGTGGAGAAAAGAAATCCTCATGCACTGCAGATGGCAATGTACAATGTTGCACTTGCTGCAAAAGACAGCATGGCATTTGTCCCAAACCCCAACAATTACCTCAAGTTCAGTAAGTCCTGGTGTGGGTCCAGACTCAAAAATACACAAATCATCATAGCATTTTTTTCTACAACAGCTGAAAAGTAGACACTGCCCAAGTGGCCACTAATGGATAAATGAACAAAATGTGGCATATATGCAAGATGAACAGTCAACCTTAAGAAGAAAATTCTGACCCAACTTTCACTACAATGAAGATATGCTAATTACAATGCTCTAGATATAATAAGGAAACCAATAAATAATCTCACATGGAATATCTACAGTAGTCAACTTCATAGGAACAGGAAGAAAAATACAAATGGTGGTTTGCCAAAGGCAAGGAGGCAGAGCAGAATGGGAATAGGCATGGAGATCAGTTTAAAAAAATGAAGAACTCTAGAGCTAGGTGGTGGTAATGCCAGTGTGCTAATACAACCTGAACTACTGAGAATAAGATGTAGGGCTATGGTGATGGCTCAGTGCATAAAGTATTCACTGCACAGAATCAGGCCCTGAGTTTGAATTCTCAGAACCCACATAAAGCCACATGCATATACCAGGTGTGTTGGTGCCCTTAGTTCCAAAACCCTGTAGGCAGAGGCAGGCAGAATTCTGTAAGTTTGAGGCCAGACAAAGTGATACAGCAAGATCCCATCTCTCTAAAAAAAAAAAAAGGGGGGGGGGCACTGGATACATAGCACAAGTGTCTGTAATTCCAGTGCTCCCATAGGAAAATGAGAGGCAGAGAAAGGTGACTCCCTGATGAAGCTCATGGGTCAGCTAAGGCTGGCATACACAGCAGTTTGAGCCTGCCTCAAACACAACAGGTGAGGACTGACCAAAGCTGTCCTCAGATCTTT
The DNA here is from genome assembly GCF_900095145.1 of Mus pahari. Classification (NCBI taxonomy): domain Eukaryota; kingdom Metazoa; phylum Chordata; class Mammalia; order Rodentia; family Muridae; genus Mus; species Mus pahari. The sequence goes on along the minus strand of NC_034590.1, from coordinate 156,308,736 downwards.
ACATACATGCTACAGCAAACATGCACTAGCACTCATGCATACACTGTACGTGCACACATATAATGAAAATAAATTCTACTCATGCTTTTCATCAATGATACAGTAAGATACTGATATAACAAGCAAAAAGGAGTTTATATTAATAATGAATGTTATATATAGCATACTGTAAAAACCTGTATCTTTTGATGTCTCTTGAACAAGAGAACAACACCTTATTTCTAAAAGAGTTGACAAGAGAATTAGAATAATGGTATTCCTACAAAATGAATGTTAATATCTAGTTCTCTTGGGATTCTTAGTGGACTGGGAACCGAAGTCACGGCTTTGTACTTGCTTGGCAATCACTTTCCCACAGAGCTAAATCACGAACCCTATCTATACTAATGTACCATTCTAAGGTAAACTAAAGCCAACCCCATAGCAAAGCAGTTTGTTAAATGAAACAGATTATGATTTAACCAACCTCTGCGTGTCTTCCATCTCCTTTACCAGTCGCTCTAAGGTATTTGTGTAAGTTCCGCTCTGAGCATATTCCTAAAACAAAAAGAAAGTTTAAAAAATACTTTATAACTTACCTTAGTAGAAAATCTGGAATATTTTAAAGTTGTTGAGAGTACTAACAACTATTTTCTATGTCAGTAACCTGGATCTGGATGACACCCTTCTTAAAGGAAAAGTTTCATCACCATGCTTTAAATCTAGTATTCTATACTGCAGGCAGTTTGATCTCAGTATCCATTAGGAGGAGGGACACTGCCTGTAAAACCCTGATAGCCTCAGGATCTGAGTGGAAACACCCAAGGGCTCTGTGGTGACCCTATCTTTGCTTCTGCATTCTATTTTAGTGAAGTCAATTTACTTCTAATTGACTTCTACTTACTTCTAATTACTACTACTAATTATTAGGTTTTACTATGGCATATTACACCTTCCCCACCAAACTTTACAGAAATCTTAAAATTAATACAGTTTACTCCCAAGATAGAATGAAGCACTTTATAAATAAAATTGCACACCACAATTAACAACATTTCTACACTCTACCTTCATTTACAGCAGTGGTCTCCAAAGCAGGGGGTGTGCAAGGTGATCCATTGGGGTGCAGGAAGAAAATAATAGAACTTCTATTTATATGGAACGTCTATAGAAACTCCAGTAGAACTTAATCTATAGTAACTTCTAAGTAACTGCCACAGGAAATACTTAATTTTCTTTTTCTTTCTAAATCTATTTTCTGTATATACTTTATTTCAAAAGTAACAGTATTATAGTGGTACATGTATAGAATATATAAATTACATATATATACTGGGGTACATGCTTAAAAGTTTCCTTTTAATAAAAAAGTACATGTGATCAAAAAAGTTTGGAGACCACTGATTAACAATAAAATTGAAGATATGGGGAACTCAGTTACCAAACAAGAATTCACACTCATGTTAATCTAACGGTGAGCTGTAGTAAACACTGAATTTTAAAGTAAGTTAACAATCTATCTTCTTTAATTAATCCAACTTTCCCCCATCAAGTGAAGACAAGTTATCATAGAACTTCTTACCATGTAGTCTGGCGACTGGGATCTAAGCCCCTTGGAAAACGCAGGAGGCTTTCCTGAAGTTGTAGGAGTCTTACTGAAGTTCAGAGCCATTATTTCTTCCAGTGATTTTAGTGTTTCCTCTTCCTCATCACTCTCTAAGTTGTAACCTAAACTTTCTTCATCACTATCAAAATCACCCCTGAATTTCCTTTTCAGTGCATTGCTACCTGCATTGGAATTTCCTGAACTCTCTTTATCTGAAGGTGCTGCAGGGCTTGGGACACTTGGCACGACTTCCAAGGCAGCTGGGGGAGATGCTGTTGGAGGGGCATACTCTGAATGCAAAGATCCCTCAGAATTTTTCCCTGAAGATTCATTAGAAACAGCCTTAATAGTCTTTGCTTTGTGTTCCTTGTGTTTGGAGGATTCTGTAGAATGCCCAGAACGTTCTTTTGAGGAGGAACGCTCTTTATCTTTTTTAGGAACTGGAAGAGTGCAATTTTTAGCATTTAGTGGTACTTGAGAGGAAACAGCACTTGGAACATGGGAAAGTAAAGGTAGCTTTGTCTCTTTTGATGTCACAGAGCCAGCCGGTTTGTTTTTCTGAAGGTTGCTAGCTCTTTTAATTGTAGATTTTTCCTGAGGTAAAGGTAAGTGGGGTTTCTGTATTTTAGTCTCTTTGGTACTTGCTGAGTGAACTTGGTCACTATTCCTGGAAGAATGGTGGCCAGAATTTGAAGGTGCCAAGCCTGCGGAAGAGCCATCTGTTTCGTCCTCAGGTTCCTTGGCTATATCTTCCAAGCGCAGAACACCACCAGGAGTCTTCAGTGCAATGTGTCTTATAAACTTTTCTCTCTGATGGGATGTGTCTGGGCGCTTCTCTAGGAAGGACTCTCTTGCTTTTGGTATGATAGGTTCTTTTGTGCTTTTCAGGTCTGAGTCCACAGAGTTCCTTTTTCTTTTGTCGGAGAATTTATTCTGTTTAGAGCCTAAAATTAATTTTTGTTACATCAGTGAGAAGCATACTCTTCTGTGTGGGTCAAGCATATTCACAGAATACTCTGAAGAAATGTTAAATTCTAAGATCAGGCTGAGATTACTCACTATGAAGAAAAAGAACTAATGCTGTCGTTTTATACAAGTAACAGTGATGTTCAAGAAATTTAAAGCTAATGACATATGCTCATTTTTATTGCTAGTCTATTAGATTACTATCTTACCAGAGGTATCAATCCCTAAAACATTAGACACTGACATTATACTTTGGAATACCTGGTTCTAGAAATAAAATACTTTTACATCCATAGGTATCAGGAATTTAGATGATAAGCAAATATAGGAATAAAAAGGCAGATAAAAAACTTATTTAAAAATAAATTCATCTCACAGTCATCTATTGGATGGAACACAGGACCCCCAATGGAGGAGCTAGAGAAAGTACCCAAGGAGCTGAAGGGGTCTGCAACCCTATAGGAAGAACAAAAATATGAACTAACCAGTAACCCCTGAGCTCGTGTCTCTAGCTGCATATGTAGTAGAAGATGGCCTATGTGGCCATCATTGGGAGGAGAGGCCCTTGGTCTTACGAAGATCATATGCCCCAGTAACAGGAGAATGCCAGGGCCAGGAAGCGGGAGTGAGTGGGTTGGGGAGCAGGGTGGGGGGATGGAATAGTGGACCTTTGGGATAGCATTTGAAATGCAAATGAAGAAAATACGTAATTAAAAAAAAAAAATTCATTGGGCTAGGTGGTGGTAACACATCTTCAATCTAAGCATTTGGCAGAGAAGCATGGAGATCTTTTTAATTCAAAGCCAGCCTGGTCTACATAGAATTCCAGGACAGCCAAAGCTACATAGAGAGATCCAATCTCTAAATAAGTAAATTCTACCTCGCATGATGGTGCATAACTATAATCACAGTAGTCAGGAGTCTGAGGCAGGAGGATCATGAATACAAGCCTAGCTTGGCCCAGAAGCGGGTAGGTAAGAAGGTTGGACAATACAGTCTCAATACCTCCTCCTCAGCCAAACAAACAAACAAAACCAAAAATAAGTAAATAAAACCCCCAAATCAATAAGTAGACTTACCCAAGTATTTCCATCTAGTGATTACCACTAATTCTTATATGTGTCTCTAGTTTTCAGCTGTGATGGGTTAACTAACTGGGTCTTCACAAATATGTTCAAGTACTAACCTTCAGCACTACAGGATGAGATACCACGTGACTGAGTGGTATAGTTAGTTACAAGTCAAGGAATGCTGAAGACTACAAGCAAACACTTGAATCTAGGATGGAAAGAAGCATTTCTCCCCTAGAGTTATCAGAGGCGGGCCTCACCAATGCAATTATTTTAGACTTCAGCTTTCAGCCTTTCATTTCCTCAGGAATAAAATTATGCAGTGTTAATTTTTAATATTTTAATTCTGGATGCCTATTTTAAATCTTTTTATCCATAGTTGACACCTCAAGTTGCTTCAGATCCCTCTGTGGGCAAGAGAGATTTAACATATGAACTGTGTTCCCAGACTCCTGAACAACAATAAACCAGGCTCTCCTAGGCTCACTTGCAGTGTTCAGAGTTTAATGTTCTATTTTTCGATTAAGAAAAGATACCTTAAAGAAATGAGTTAGCTGCCGGGCGTGGTGGCACTCGCCTTTAGTCCCAGCACTTGGGAGGCAGAGGCAGGCGGATTTCTGAGTTCGAGGCCAGCCTGGCCTACAAAGTAAGTTCCAGGACAGCCAGGGCTATACAGAGAAACCCTGTCTCGAAAAACAAAAACAAACAAACAAACAAACAAACAAACAAAAAAAACAAAAAAAGAAATGAGTTAGCTGATTGTAGTTGTGCATGCCTTTAATCCCAGTATTGAGAAGACAAGCAGAGGCAGATGTATTTTGTTGAGTTTGAGGCCACCTGGACAGCCAGGGCTATAGAGACCCTGTCTCCAAAAAACAAACAAACAAACAAACAAACAAAACAAAAAAAACCAACAACAAAAAACAAACAAAAGATTTCCTGAGCTAACAGCTATTTGTGTAAAGTATCAACTAAACCTTGTAGATGTCCTTGAGATGTAATATTATAAAAGCACTTTTGTATTTGGAATATTTGGATCTTGTTTTAACTTAATACAAAGCATCTTTAACAGTACAGCAAGAATACAAGCTTCTGCATCTGTTCTAGGACAGCATCCCACTGTAGCCCAAGCAAGCCCCAAACTTGCAATCTTCTTCCCTCAGACTGCTGAGTGTTAGGATCATAGATTTGTGCCATCATGCCTAACATCAAGATTACATTTCTTGATGGAGACCAAGATTCAGAAATGAAACAATGTCAGTGTAAGGAATATACTATTAAAACACTGTTAGGAACTCCTGAAGAAGGCAGAGAGAAGTCAAGAAAACAGATTAATTATGCAGAATAAATTCAAGCATTTATTTTTTTGAGGTCAGGTATTATTCTATGTAGTTCAGGTTGACTTCAATCTCTAGAGCCTCCTGTCTCAGCTTCTCAAGTACTTGAGATTACAGATGTGTCACCATATCTAGCTCTGAATATTATTCTTTTGGGATGTAATTTTATCAAACTCTTAACTATTTGAGACATTTACTTCTAGGAAGGGAACTGAATATTTGAAATTTATTTTAAAAAACTGGTATGGGCCGGGCAGTGGTGGCACCTGCCTTTAATCCCAGCACTCGGGAGGCAGAATCAGGCAGATTTCTGAGTTCAAGGCCAGCCTGGTCTACAGAGTTCCAGGACAGCCAGGGCTCTACAGAGAAACCAAAACCAAACCAAAACTAAACAAACAAACAACAAATTGGTATAAAAAAGATATGAACTCACTTAGGAATTCTATGTTTAAGTCTAATGCTACCTACCTGAAAGTTCCCACGAGTCTGAAGATGATCTTTTTCTTGAGAGATGTCCATTTTCCTATGAGGAAAAGGAGAAGAAAATGGAATTTTGAGAAGTAAAGAATATGACTTACATGTGAACAGACTTCTAGACAAATAAAGCAAGCACTTATATTCAGAGGTAGCTTTAAAAAAAACAAAACCAAAAAAACCCAACTCTATAAAGATCTTAAAATGAAGAGTATGGGCTGGAGATATAACTCAAGGGTAGAGTGCTTGTCCAGATACACAAGGCCCAAATGTGTACACCCACTCACTCATGGGGCCATCTGTATCATATTAAAAAGAAAAAAAAAAAAGAAGAAAATCAAGTCCATGTTTCATAAGCTAACAATGATTTATAACTCAAAAATTAATACAACAGGGCTGGAGAGATGGCTCAGCAGTTAAAAGCACCGACTGCTTTTCCAGAGGTCCTAAGTTCAATTCCCAGCAACCACAGGGTAGCTCACAAACATCTGTAATGGGATCTGATGCCCTCTTCTGGTGTGTCTGAAGACAGCAACAGTATACTCACATAAAATAAATAAATTAATCTTTAAAAACTTTAATACAAGCCGGATGTGGTGGCGCATGCCTTTAATCCCAGCACTCGGGAGGCAGAGGCAGGCGGATTTCTGAGTTCGAGGCCAGCCTGGTCTACAAAGTGAGTTTCAGGACAGCCTGGGCTATACAGAGAAACCCTGTCTTGAAAATCCAAAAAACAAACAAACAAACAAAAAACAAACAAACAAACAAAAAAACAAAAAAAAACTTTAATACAATGGAAGACTATTGCTATATGGACCAAATATTGCATCTATTATCAGTAACCTCAGAAGGTACAGTTTTATTACAAACAGGCCTCTAGATTCACAAATACCTTCTAGTAATAGACAATGCTGAGATTTCTTTTTATTTACACCTAGAACATTATAGTTTATTTTTTGTTTCCGTGATTTGAAATTTTCATAGTAACTTAGTCAACATAGCACTTCTCTGCAGTGCTGGGCACTCGACCCAGGCTTCTCAATGCTTGGCAAGTGCTCAACCAGGTAGGTGCACTGCCAGCTTTGAGCTTTTTGTTTTTGAGACAGGAGTAGGCTATGTAGGCCAGGATAGTCTCTAACTCATAACCCTTTACCTTAGCCTCTCAAGTGCTAGTATTAAAAGTATGCACTTTTTTATATCTGATGTTATTTGTTCTTTATGTAGATACAATTTGAAATTAATAACTTGACGTTCTTGGGAAGAAAAGCTTTAATGCTAGTCTGATTCTGAATTCTCAAAAGAAAAATATGACAGGACTAAAAGATATGTATAGTTTTCTAAGTCACCAGGTATGTTTCTAAGACCCATACCTAATCAATGATCTAAGATTTCTTTATATATGAGGCTGGAGAAATAGTTCATCAGTTAAGAGTTACTGTGCTCTTGTAAAACTTGAGATTGATTCTTAGCATACATATAGCACAGCTCACAACCACCTGTAGCCCTAACTCCAGGGGCTCTGGCGGCTTCTTTTGGCCCCCACATATAGGTTCAAATAAAGTAAATAAATCGAAGATTTACATATAATCTGAAACAGTGGTTCCTGAACTTTCAGAGGGCAATTATCTGGAGGCTTTTAACTGCAGACTGCTGTGCTCTGACCCCACTGCTTCTTTCTGGGACAGAGAGTGCATTTCAGACAAATTCCCAAGGGCCATTGCTGCTGCTGCCCTGAGGACATTTTGAGAAGCACTACTCTTAAGTTGTTCCCTACTCTTCTGTTATTTGCCATTCCTTAAGTACCTCCGTTTGGCAAATCTTTAAAAAAAATTACAATACCTGCCTGAGAGAATGTATAATTCTTTTCTAATGTTTCATTAGAAAAGATCTTTGTAGGACTGGAGAGATAGCTCAGAGGACCTGGGTTCAATTCCTAGCACCCACATGGCATTTACAACTATCTGTAATTCCAGTTCCAGGGTATCTGACACCCTCACACAGACATACATGCAGGCAAAACACCAATGCACATAAAAAATGAAGAGGAACCATTAAAAAAATTGTTAAAAAAAAGATCTTTGACCCTGTTCTGTAAAAATTAGGGTTAAGAATGAATTTAGCTGGGCAGAGGTGGTGTAAGGCTTTAATCTCAGCACTCAGGAGTAGAGGCAGGTGGAGCTCTGAGAATTTAAAGCCAGTCTGGTCCATGAAGGAAGATCCAGAAAAACAAGGGCTACACAGAGAAACCCTATCTCGAAAAAACCAAAATAAATAAAAAATAAATAAAACAAACTTACAGAATTCAATGAAGAGTAGAGATAACCTAATGAAACCAGCATCAGCCCAAGCTGTGCTTAACTATGCTATAGATTAGTAAGCATCTCTAGACTTAGGTCTAAGCATGGGAGCGCAGGACCAGCTACCTCAGAAATCACTGTACATACCAGACTTGAGCCATTACTCTTCCCAGGTACAGCCTCATTGGGTTTGCTGTGCTCATGCCTTGGCTTACATTTTTTCTCTACACCAGAGGACGTTAAGGAAAGGTTGCTTGTTTCTGAGAAAGAATTTTCTGAGTTGATTCTCTGTTCCATTTGTTCCTTTCTCAACTTCTTCTGTTCTCGTGCTCGGCAATAAGAAGCTAATGACAACTGGAACCTAGCCCCCAGTGGGCTTTCTCCTGGATGGTGCCTGGATAGGCTGCTTCTGCTACTAATACTTCTGGAGCTGTTCTTGAAGATGTCACCTTCTGTGGCTGGGGCCTGTTTTCTGGAGTCTTCACTGTTCTTGCCTCGATCTCTGTCATTCTTCTCCCTGTTACTTTCATGAATGAACAGTGACTTCCTTCTCTCAGGAGACTGGTGTTTTTTCTTCCGTGCCTTCATCTCTTTGGGCAGTCGATAAGAGGAAGGCGCGTAGATGCCCGCTCCTTTGGGTAAATATTTGGTGCTTAGAGACATACAAGGCCGCCGTGACTCATGGACACCATGATCTTTGTGGTGCTCTTTCCCACCTTTCATGAAAGCCTCTAAAATAGGACTTTCTTCTGATGACATTCTCTTAGGTTTAGGTTTTTTTGGTGAAGATAATTTCCTTTCAAATTGCTCTGTCCCAGTGATGGATAATCCATTTCCTCTGTATTTGATGTTTGATTTTTGAGGAGAATCCAACATATGTTTGTCTAAAACAGCCACAATTAAAACACACATAAATCACACATTATTAAAAATAAACCGATGTGTCTATTAATGTTTTTATTAGCTATTAACTGTACTGAAGCTTCTAAAAAATTCAAGCCAATTAATATGTGGTGATAAAATATATTTTGGGGGAAAAGAGAGAAATTAAGAAATATGTTTATCTTTTATGAAGTTTCATGAATCCTTTCTGCTACATCAACTAAGCTCACTATGGCTTTATTTGTGAGCTATTTTACTAGCAAATACAAATAATATAAGCACTATAAGCTGGAATTTTTTTAATGTTAAGAATGTAGAGGGCTGATGAGATGGCTGAGTGGGTAAGAGCACTGACTGCTCTTCTGAAGGTCCTGAGTTCAAATTCCAACAACCACATGGTGGCTCACAACCACCGGTAATGTGATCTGACGCCCTCTTCTGGTGCATCTGAAGACAGCTACAGTGTACTTATTTATAATAATAAATAAATCTTTGGGCCAAAGCAAGCAGGGACTGAGTGAGTGGGGTTGACTGGTGTGGGAGGTCCTAAATTCAATTCCCAACAATCAGATGAAGGTTCACAACCATATGTACAGCTACAGTGTGTACTCATATACATAAAGTAAATCTTAAAAAAAATATAGAAGAGATGGTTTACTGTTTACCACATTTTCATTATAACAAACATTTCTTAATTCTGAACAGTATAATCAAAAGTTTGGAGGTTCTTCACTTCTAAAACAACCCATCAAAAATACATTAACATGCATACCTTGTTTTGAAGCTGGCTTGAAGAAATCTATGATTGATTGCTTCCTGAAATAAAAGCACAACTAATATGACATCACAAAACCAAGTATTAAAACCTCAATATTTTAGATTAAGTAGTGAGTGTTAGATTTATATAATACAGGCTGAATTCCACTTTCTGATTTAACTAATCAAGTTCTGAAAATGCCAATCATAGTTTGCTAGACCACAAAAAAAAATTAAAAATAGAGCCATTTTTTGCTAAGTTTATAAACACAATTGAGACTTAAACAGAAACCTGATAAATAATAGAGATCATAGACCTGTCTAACAGAGATTTGCAACATGAGTAGAACAGCAGATAGGAAAATAAACAATTAGGTTGATCTGAAAAGGAACATGCAAGGCAAAGGCAAAAAGGATCGATCAGTCATGACTCTTATACTGATCTCTTATGTTTTATAAGATCCTAAACTAACAGCAAAAACTAGGATGAGCCACAACTTGTGTTTCAAATTTTCTTTTTAAAGATCTAAGATTCCTTAAGATTAGCCAGGAGCAGTAGCACACACTTTTTAATTCCAGCACTCAGGAGACAAGGCAGATATAGCTATGTAAATCTGAGACCAGTCTGGTCTAAGGAGTGAATTCTAGGCCTGGTAAGGGCTACACAATGAGACCTTGTCTTGAAAAACAAATCAAAACAAACAAAACCTACAAAAACAAGCAAAGATTCAAGGGGTGAAGAGATGGCTTCCTGGTTAAGAATACTTGCTGCTCTTGCAAAGAAGCCAGGGTTCCCCACACCCACATGGCTATTCACAAATGACTAACTCCAGTTCCAGGGTTATGTGATGCCATCTTCTGGTCTCCTCGCACTAGGCACACACATGGTGCAGATATACATACAGCCAAAACCACTCATTCACATAAAAAATAAGTAAAATACTTTAAAAAACCAAACTTAAGATACTTTTACAAAAGCAACATACTACCTAAGTAAAATAAAAAGGAAATCGGACAGTTAACAAGTAAAAAAAAAAAAACCAAACCAAACAGCTTTCATAATATGTACGGGTTACTGCACACTAACATGGGCATACAGTTATTACCAGAACCTATACTCTGATCCGTTCATGCATGTTTGAAAGAGAGCCAATAAGCAGTGTCTCTGAACGCTCCTCCACAGAGCCAGCACTCAGACAGCAGCCTGAGCAATCCAAACCCAAGGCTGATCTCCTTCTCTACTGTACATTTTACTGGTCACATTAGAAGAGCAGGGAGCATCTTTCCTGGTTTACCTAGACACCACTATGTTGAGAGAACCTAAATGATGATGAGAAATGTGAGTGACAGGTTATGGGAGAATACATGCATTTATTTACAGAAAGTCAATTACATTAGGTAAATTAACTCTACCACTGAGTAAAGGAAGAAATGCTAGGGAAGACACATGATGTCCCTATTACTGGTAGTGGAGAGGTACAAAAGAACCCAGAAGCAGCAAATTAAAACCAAGATATACTTATCTCGTTTTACTAAAAATTAACACCATACCCTTCCCTAAAGTATCAAATCTAATACAACTCTTCAATACATCTGAAAGAAAAAATGGCTTTCGGTAAACCATGAAACTATAAATGAACTCTGTAGAGGTAAAAATAATTCAAGCACACAGAAATATCCATTACTTATGTATAACTGGTTAAAAAAATGACAGTTTCACAAACCTTTATCTGAAAGTGCTGGAACCAAAGGTGTTAGAATTCTCAATTTATTGGATTTTGGAGGGGAAAATCACTTGAATGTATTATGTACAGCCCCCAGCAGGATCTGGTGCTGCAACCTGTAGCCAAAATATTACTATTTCTCCAGCAAAGCTTATCAACACTCACACTCAGTACCACCCACAAACCTTATATTAGCTTTGGTCAACCTGGCGTGGCTGCCAAGAAGGCTGTGGTAGGAAACTTAATGAAAACAGTTGTTTTTCACAGCTTTCTTTCAGAATTAAGATTAAAGGATTGTGAGTCTGTGCTACACTATTAAAGCATAAACTTAAACGTCTATTACCACTTCTTAAAATTTAAAAAAAAAAAAAAAAGACAGCACCAAATTCGTAGATAATTTGAATGTTTTATTGTCAGAGGATATCATTTGATGAAATTCTCCATCATTACATAGCTCCCAGAAAATCTTTACCATATAAAAAAGAAAGAAAGAAAGAAAAAAGGAAATAGGAGCATTCCAAAAATGTTTTTAGTATGAATGGTCGTGTACACAGTACTATTTAGTAATTCGTGGGTTTTCCTTATCACATCTTACATAATTAAACTCAAGAAACCACCAGGATCAGAACGATCTAAATAGAGGCTTCGAGAAGGGAGGGCCCCAGGGCAAGCGCTCGAAAAGGAGAAAACCAACCTTCTACCTAAAGCGGGCTCTCCGCAGCCATTTAGGCTGGTGGTCACTAGACCAAAAGCAACACCTCGACTACAGAAAAGGAGACTTCAACTCCCAGAAGCCCCCGCGCGGGGGCGGGGCAAGGGCTCGCAGGCCCCAGAACATCAAGGCCTGAGCTCGCTGAGGATGGCGGGAACTGAAGAGCAGCCGTCTGTAGTCCTCCCTTAAACCCGTGCCCCCGCGACCCGGCCCCTTCTCAAGCCCTCTGCACGGTACCTGTCCCCAGGACTCTCTGTTCTTTTTCCCGCTGCAGCAGGGGCGGTACTACCGGGTCTCAGATGGCAGCGCGGGGGCGACGACCCCGGGGCTGGGGATGAGGGGAAACCTGGCCTAGCGGGCATGCAGCGCCTTGTCATGTCGGCGCCGCTGGCGACGGCGGCATGAGCTGTGGCTGGAGAAGCTGGGTGCGTGGTTGCCGTCTTGCTGCTGGGACTCGGGGAGGCTGTCGGTGCAGAGGTGGGCGGCACCCCCTACTCTCTTCATGGCGGTTCTCTCTTCGGAAGTGACTCCGGTGTGAGCGGGAAGGAACCTGAGGACCATCAGGGGGCGGGCCTTACTTGAGGTGCCGCGTCCCGATTGGCTGACCTGGGGGTCACTCTGGTGGTAGCGCAATAGAAAGCCTCGGCCTGACGGGGGAGGGCGGGTTTTTTGGAAGGGGGAGGGGAGATTGAAAACTGCCCTCCCCGGGCCCGTCACGTGCGCCTGGGGCGCGCGCCTCCTCGTCGGGGCCGCGGCGGCCAAGGCCGGTGCGTGGGAGTGGGAAAGAAGAGGCAGTGGCGGGTGCTACGACAGCTGGCGACAGCCGCCAGATCGAGGGCCAGGGGTGAGGTTTGCAGGAGTAAACCCGAGCTTGCAGCTGTCTGCAGTGAAGATGGCCAACATTTATGACGATTGTGCTACAGAAGTACACAGCTGCGCTAATATTTCATAGTCACTTTAGCATCTTAGGCCATAATGCTGTCAGCATTTCCTTTCTGCTCCTTCTCTTACAATGTGATTTGACCTTTCCGTGAGAGATCTTCTATACTGTGATATAGTTGTTCCGTCTTTTGTTTTTTTTTGTTTTTTGTTTTTGTAAGGGAGGTGGTGGGGGAGCATTCAGTCATTTAATTAGACATTTTTATTCTGTCAAAGCGTTTTGTCTGTAGTGGGTTTCCCATGAAGTCGCTGCAAATAGACTCCTTTTCAGTAAAGGACTTGTGCTTTGAAGGTTGTTAGGTTGGGTTTCTTTAAGTTTTTATTTATGCATGCAATGCTCAATTTGCATGTCTGGCTGCATGACAATAGAGCATGAGGTTGTGAGCTACCTTGGGGTTGGTGGGAATTGAACTCAGGACCTCTGGAAGAGCAGCTGGTACTCTTAACCACTGAGCCATCTCTCCAGCTGGGTGTTTTTGTAGACCGAGGAGCTGGTCAGAGTAATTTAAAAAAACCTTACTTCCCATGTGTATAGAATGGGTATAATTACTTCTCTGGGTAATTTTCCTCGCACCTCCCCCCTTTCTGCTAGGGTTTCTCTGTATAGCCCTGGCTGTCCTGGAACTGATTCTGTAGACCAGGCTGGACTTGAACTCAGAAAACTGGCCCATCTCTGCCTCCCAAATGCTGGGATTAAAGGTGTGCTCCATCTTCTCTGGGTAATTTTAAGTAATAAAACTCACCAATGTAAACAGGTTTAGATTTTCTCATGTAATTGGTACAAATACATGATTCTCTTTCCTTTGGTCTTCAGATTTCTTGCAGTAACAGGCCAGCTTTTTTCGGGAAGGCCTGTAATCCTAGCACTTGGGAGACTGAGATGGAAGGTGGCTGTGCAGATAGTTCAGGGTATAAAGGAACTTGCTTTCATGACCCAGGACCACATGGCAGAAGGAGAGAAATGATTCAGTTCAATGAGTTATCCTATGACGTCTATCAGCATATACACACATGAAATGAATGTAATAAAAGACATATCTGTTTAAAGAGAGAAAGAAATAGATATTAAGTCCAGCCTTGACTATGTAGCAAGATCCTGTCTCAAAGGAACTAAATAAAATCTAGGGACAAAAAAAAAAAAAAAAAAAAAAAAATCCTATCAATCTCAAAAATGTCCAGGCTCTAACCGAGAGGAATGGAGGAATGTTCCCTCAGTTGGCTAGAGCAAATTCCTAAATGACACCAAAAAAAAAAAAAAAAAAAAAAAAATTGAACAGGTCTTCCAAATTTATTGTACTGAGATTGAATTGCTTCTGTTGCTAAGCCCACTAGACTGACCTGAAATTCACCCCTTTTCTCTTTCCTGGTATCCCTCAAGAGGAAGAATTAATGAGAATAAAATGACCAATAGGCTAGCAGGTAGGAGGTACAGAGTAACCACAGGTCCCTCCAGAGCTCGCAGCTTTATACCAGGTAGTAACAATGTGAGAAAAGAAACACTCAAACCCAGGGCATCTTGTAACTGAGAATTTACTATACTGCTTTTAGTCCTTACATTTGAAAAGAACACAGTAAGTGACAAAAATATGTTGACTAATGCCATGCATATGTTTATGCCTTTTAGTGCGGATTCTTTCCTGTCCCTTCGATGACTTAGTACTTTGTGTTGGATATTTCTACATTAGGAACTCCCAAACGGTCCTAGCCACAAAACTTTTAATCTGGAGTTGTAGGGGGCTGCAACCCTGTAGGTGGAACAATATGAACTAACCAGTACCCCCTGAGCTCGTGTCTCTAGCTGCATATGTAGCAGAAGATGGCCTAATCGGCCATCAGTGGGAAGAGAGGCCCCT
>NC_034590.1:156292262-156294086 GCF_900095145.1 Mus pahari | reverse complement strand
ATAGGGAACTTTCGGGATAGCATTTGAAATTTAAATAAAGAAAATAATAATAATTAAAAAAAAGAAAGTTAAAAAAAAAACTTTTAATCTGATCCATTCCATTCCACACTCAGTGCATAAAAAGAATAAAGAAAGCATAAAAACATGTTCTGCATGATCAGTTCGTCACTTTTCTTGGATTGTAGTATCTGAGTCTCCCGCCTCCCAAGTGTCACTTGTAGGTCTCTGCTCCTGCTGCCGAACAATAGTTTCCACATTTTCTTAATCTGATCAGCAGATTACGGAGTTAAGTGAGGCAGGAAATCCCTTGATCAATAAATGGAGATGGAGTCATAATGAAAGTCCGATTTAAAAAAATCTCTTCTTAACTGGGAAGTAGTTACCCAAATCCTCAATAACCATCAAGGCTTCTCTTTGTTTAAACTGCACAGGAAAAACACAGATTTGAGTTGCCAGCTGAGCTACGCTGAACACGGAGATGGCTGGAACCTGAGCCTCTCCTTTCCTTCAAAGAGGGTTGAGCCTCTGCTTTGTGTTTAGACTCAGGTTTTCACTTTAAATGTATACGAATGCACTATGCACAAACACTTATACTCTACCCTATAGTCAGTATCTCTGTGAGGCACCGGGGCTGGAATTCTGGGTCTCATACATGTGAGGCAAGCACACGCTACTCAGCTCTTCCCAGCTTCATGGGAGCTTGCCATTTTTGGTTTTCTTCCTCTACTTTCTATCGGCCTGGAAATAGGTGGCCAGGAAACCGTAGACTGTAAAAGCTGCCAGAAGAGCTTCTGCGCACTCTCATGGGGTGAGAAGACAGGAGAGGAAAGCGGACAGTGTCATGGAGACTAGGTGAGAGCAAATCTCCAGGCGGCTGGAAGAAGTTGGGGAAAGGAAGGCTTGTCTGTAAAAGGCTGCTTTGGTGAGATTTCTGAGCACAGGAAAAGGAAGCAAAGTCCTGGGACCTGGAGTGGCTTTTTAAAAATTATTTACTTTATATGTGTGGGTATTCTGTCCATGTGTTTGTCTGTGCATCACTTGCAAGGCTGGTGCTTACAGAGGCCAGAAGGCAGCACTGGGTCCCCTAAAACTGGAGTTAACAACAGTTGTGAGCTACCTTGTGGGTTCTGGGAATTGAACTCTGAAAGAGCAGCTAGTACTCAGAACCACATCTCTAGCCCTACCCACTCAGGGGCTTCTGTACATAAAGTATTTTGAGCTACAATTCAGCCCTCTGTGCTTGCACCACAGGAAGCCAGCAGGCTCTGATATTGATGAGAGGGACTGGGAGAGATACTGAGGGAAACACTGTTGCATGAACAATGGAGCAATTTGTTAGGACAGGCAGGCTCAGGGTGGGAGTCCTGAGAGGCTTACTGTAGAAGGGATGCCTGAGACCTTAAACAGGGCAAGATCTCTCATAGTACCTCAGGATTCAAGCATTAAGAGAATAGAGACTACCGGGACATAACAAAGACTTGCTAAAAAGCTGGAAACTTGGGACACAACTTCTGGCTTTTACAAGAAAGGCACATTTTTGTGTTGAGATTGCTATACTTCGAAATTAACTCCAAGGCTCTCAAAGGGTACTCAAGGGCAGGCCAAGAGACAAAGGCCCATGTGCTGGGGAGTGGATGGGGGTAGGAGTGTGTGGAGGGTGGTCTGAGAGGTGGGATAAGGAACAGACTCACAGAAACAGGAAATAATTAACTTGAAAGCCTGACAGAGGAAAAACAGACCACAGAAGGGAAGGTGAGCTCACCATGGCTTGAGTCTCAGTCAAAAAGAGAGAGAGAGAGAGAGAGAGAGAGAGAGAGAGAGAGA
>NC_034590.1:156282465-156292167 GCF_900095145.1 Mus pahari | reverse complement strand
GAGAGAGAGAGAGAGAGAGAGAGAGAGAGAGAGAGAGAGAGAGAGAGAAAGGGAAAACCCACCTTTGCAAACAGATGTTGAACTCAGCAGGGCTGAGCAAATGTGTTGGAAAAGCACCAGTTTAGCTTCAGGGGCTACCTGGGAGATGCCAAATTTCATATAATGCCAAGCAATCCAAACTTCCTAGGAACTGAGTAGCAAACTGCAAAACCTGAAGCCAAGGACCCTACTTCATCTTACTCCACTGTGGATTGTTTCAAAACCCAGATATTAGACGTATACTTGTAATTTTCAACATATCTAACAGTTTCTGCCATCGTTGAATTCACTAGATAGCTCATCTCCTCAATCCTCCTGCCTCTACCTCTTAAGAACCAGGATTGTGTGTCATCACAGCTATTCTGGCTTTAACACGTAACTACACAGTATACACACACACACACACACACACACACACACACACACACGTTCTATGGGCTTTTTCCCCATTGTTATATATATAGATATACCTATGTTCGTATGTATGCAAATAGGAGGGGAGAAGAGTCCAAGTCTCTACAGTGCTATAGTCTGTTTGTCCATCTGAAAACGTAAAGGAAATTTGGGGGGATAATTGGTTTTAGAGATGCCAGCCTGCAGGCAGGCATTTCTCACGCATGCTTAGCAAGCCATTAGAGGGTTTTAAAACTGAGTGATGAGTCACAGACTACATTAAAACAATAACGACTGCTGCCTGAGGATGGGGGCATAGAGAATGCCGATACAGTGCACATGGTATATGAGCTCAGAACTGATTGTCCTTCCTGAAGAATCGAATGCTGACTTGCTGACAGATAGAAAGCCCTGTACGTTTCACTGAATATACTGGGAGACACTGATTCTGTCTTCTTGTTGTTTTTTGATAGTGTGTCTTTTCCTTCCTGTACTATAACATTCTAGACAGAGGGGAGGCTGATGTAACCTGTCTTGGGTCGTCAGTAATCTAAGAAAGATATGGATGAGAAGAGAAAATGAAGACAGAAAGAGATCTTGTATCCCTTGTTCAGACTGTCCTTCATGAAGAACTTGACTCCCCTGGAGCTGTAGAGAGCCTTTGAGGATAATAATTTAATCTCAGTCTTTTGCAGTGCCCTTCAACTCACTGTGATGTGATGTGTGTGTGCATGTGCATGGGTATTTTACCTGTATGTATGTCTGCACCCCAAATATGCAGAGGCCAGAAGAAGGTACTAGATCCCTTGGAATTTAATTTACAGATGGTTATGAGCTACTATGTGGGTGCTAGGACTTAAATTCATGATCACAGATGGTTGGGATTATAGTCCTGTATTGCTTTATCAAGCCCTAAGTAATTTTTTAAAGACATGGAACAATATTTAAAATTCAAGGGATTCCATACAAACATGTAGATTTTGTTTTGTGTAGCACAATCAAAGTTCTTAACACTTAGCCCTGCAGGGACTAGGTAAATAATGACATTTTCTGGGCAGCTGCCTTTCATCTCAGCACTGCAGAGGTAGAAGCAGGCAGAGCTTTGTGAGTTCGAGGCCACTTTGCTCTACAGAGTGAGTTCCAAGGCAGCTAGAACTACACAGTGATACTCTGTCTCAAAAAAAATTTTATATATATATATATATATATATATATATATATATATATATATATAAATGGAATTAAAAGAAAATCAAATCAGATCTATTTTCCTACCTCATAGAGTCCCAGAATATCCCTTAACACCCGTGATGGCCGCACCAAGCACTCACTGGACCTGTTGTGGATCAGATCCTATTCTAAGCAGTTTCTGGATTCTGGCCCATCTAATCTCCACATTCCTACAAATTAGAAAAGGTGTTCTTTTCCAGTGTCCCTATCAGCATGGTGATAAATGGTAACTGGTATTCAGCCTCGGAGTGGAAGGAGGTGGGACAGGGGGCATTGGAGGGCACATTCCTAACTAAATGAGGGCGGTGTCTCCAGAGCATAATTTCCACATGGGAATGTGGGTCTGGTGCCTGTTCTCTCAGCATGAAACCCTGGGGAACTGTGAGTGAGACGTGACAGGCGTGCTGTCAAAGCAAGCAATTAGCAGTGATTTCATATATACCCCAATACTTGTTTATTTCTATGAGATCATGTTCACCCTCCCACATACACCTCACTGTTTAGCCCAGGCCAAAAGAAGAAGAAATAATGAGTGCTTCTGGCTCCTAGAGGAATGCTCCAGGGTGTAGGCAAGATTTTTACTCAAGAGTTTTGGTTTTTTGTTTTTGTTTTTTTTTGTTTTTTGTTTTTTAAAGACAAGGCCTCGTGGATCCCAGGCTGGTCTTGAACTCCTATGTAAACAAAGGTGACATGCATCTCCACACCAGGTTTGTACTTGGAATCCACAGTGTTTTCTATGCTTGGCAAGCATTCTACTAATTGACTCCATCCCCGTTCTTCAAGAGTTCTTATTTAAAGAAAGTACCACATATACCAATACCTATGGTCATCTACAAGGACCACTGACCAATATCCATCAAAAATATAAAATGTTCACGTTCTCTGACCCATTTTACAGATAGATTTACAGATAACGATGAACGTATGAAGGTGTTTCTTGCCATATTATCAGTAGCAAAATGTTGAAAGGAAACTGACTAGTTAAACAAATGAGGATATTGCTCTACAGTATACTACCAGGCAGCGAGTTACATGCACAGGATGTGTTGTGGTTAATGTGTACATGGCTTCCTAGCATCCTATCTATGTCTTAGCCTTATTGTGTTACCAGTCAGCAAGTCTTAACTGATTTGGCACCTCAAGCACCTTTATAAACTCCTCTTGTTCTTTACAAACGTATAATAGATAGGCACACACAAATAATATAAGTATACATCCACTAGTTTTCATTCTCAACTGTTAATCGTTTCTCTAGCTACTTCTTTTCTGGTCCCTTTGTTTGTTTGTTTTTAAACTGCCACCCCGTTTTAATTCCCCTCTTTCCTAATCCACTTTCCACATTGAAGCCTCCACTGTCTCTAAGAAGCCATTGTTACCATGACATTCATGTACAGGAACTCATCGCACATATTCACCGTGCTCAAGAACACAAAAGGAAATATCATACAAGACATGACTCTCCCCTACCTCCCTGCCAACTTTTAAGATTTGCCATGCTAGATATGATACCATGTGATCCCTTGCTATCTTCTGTGTAGAGCATCATTCTTCCTGGTGCTCCCTAGACTGAGCCAGTCACAGGAATGGTATTGAACACCCTTGAGCATGTCACCCTCATGCCTGCTTCTGGGCCTTTGTGCAAGCCATTTATGTTGCAGCTTGTCCTATCCCTAAAGAGATCCAGTTGTTCCTTGCTCGGGCCTTACAAGCACAGGGTTTGCTGTTCTGTGTGTGGCCTTACACTGAAAAAGTTTCTCTAGGTTAAAAGCTTCAGGAGGACAGGGCTCTGATCGTCTCAAGCGGTAGAATGGCAGGGTGTCTAGGAGTGTACACTCTGAAGCCAGCCGCCCTGGGTTTGAAACACCTTTCTTACTCTAGAAGTCACTTAACCCCTCCATGCCCCAGAGTTCTCGCTTGTGAAATGGACAAAGCAGTAATGCCAGTTTCATTGGTTTGTATTAATTGAGTTAATACATATAAAGGGCTCGTAATAGCGCCTGGCAGCATCTAGTAAGTACTCAATAAATCTTCATTCAGATGATCACTGTTATTAACTAGTTACTAATAGCTATCATTTATTTATATCATTATAGATGACACTTGGCAGGAAGATGTACCAAGGCAGAAGCTGTGCTAGTCTAGGAAACACCTGGGCCTCCCCAGCTGAAGGTCCAGGAGTCACCCAGTAGTCACTTACTCTTGGCTGGGGTTCCTGACAGTGATGATTTTGTTCCTTGCCTATGTCCCTTGATCCTCCATCCCAGTCACTTAGATTTCTATCAGGAACAGGTAGAGAGCCTCAGGAAAACACACTGTATCAAAGGGGCCTGGGAACATTCTTTGTATTTGAAAAACCCTGCTCAGCCACTCTGGACTGCCCTCATCCCAGTCTTCTCCATCCCACCCACCAAGTCTGCTTTCACTCTTGAAGCAGGCTTCAAGTCTGAGTTCCAGAGAGGTGACAAGCTCCAAGCATCTGGGCTAACATTCCTCCAGAATCCAGCTTCCCATGTCAGAGCCTCACATGTTCCTTACCATAATGTTCTCTTCCAAGCACAAAATTTTGACTTTGTGTTCTTATGACCCGGGCAGAAAGAAACCTTCCGAGCTGCCAGGGGCAGAAAAATGAGCTTAATGTTTGTGTGGTAGAGCAGAGCCAAGAAGTGCTATGCCTGATTTTCTAGAGGCCCTGGCTGCTGGCTTCAATCACAACAAAACACTTAGGCACGGACAGATGTGAAAGTCAAGGGATCAGCCTGGGGGGATTCTGAGCAGCTCTGGTTGAGCAGAGCAAATGGGGAAACAACAGGTGTCCACAGATGTACCAACCCTTGGGATACTTGCACCCACAGCTCACTTTGAGACTGAATTCTCATGAAATTGGTTCCTTCTTTGTGACACCGTCCCCAACCTGGGCACATGCTGCTTCTACACGGGGTTCCAGAAATTCTGCATCCTGAGAACTTTACCTCTGCCAGCCTTGGCCACAGGTACTTGGAGGTTAGGTGTGGGCTATCTGTTGGTCACAGAACACTGCAGACATCTAGTTGCACAGTAATTAAGAGGGACTTGTTGACCTGAGCACACGGTTAGAGCCAACAGAACTGCCAGGAAGGACATAGGCCCCTTGAATGGAGATCCCACATCTAGGGTGCTCAGTCACTGAGATTACTCTGAAAATATAGTACTATCCTGATTGACAAGCAGGCATATTATGGGAGGAAGAATTAATCTGATCTTCCCAATATTGGAGGTGGAAATTTGGTTGGTGAACTCTGTAAAATAGACATTTCCCTTACTCTTGTCCAAGGTGGACAGGAACCAGAGCCTACCAGATAAATTATACTTTATGAGTTTTGCTGTCCCTGCTTACATAGTGGAGTGACAGCAAAGCCCACTTAAAACTGAAATGCCCCTCTTCCCCTCCTTTGTATTGATCATCAGGCAGGAGAGCTTAGGGACAGAAAGTTGCTCTTTAGTGAGGCTTAGAGGCAGACGACCTCAAAGGACAGATAGCATCACTAAAGGGAAGGAATCAGGTTGGATACCTCGGTCTACAGCAGAGTGGAAGAAGAAAGGCTTGGATGAAGATCACTGTAGGAGACAGCTGAGGAGAGGTGGTGCGCAGCCACGAAATTCGTATGCGAAGGAAAGCTGCCTATAGTGGTAGTACTCATAACTGCCAACTGGGAATAATTCAAGTGTCCATCAAAGGATGATCATTAAGTACCTCACGGAACAACTTTATCCAGCCATACATCCATTAAAAACACTGGAGAAGATACAAGTGTGTTGATTCAAAAATGATACCTTGAGAAAAGGGGTTGAAAAAGCACAGTGTGCCAAAGTATGCATATAGTGAAATCCCTTCTATGTTGTATATTATCTTTCTAAGATCAGACACATAATATTTACTAACATATTCTCTATGTCCATAGGTAATGTCTACAAGGAAACAACTTTACATGTGGTTTCTGAGGGAATCCAGAGAAACCACCCACCTTGAAATATTTCCTGCCATTCCTTCTTTTCTTCCTCCTTCCCTTCCACTATCTATCTATCTATCTATCTATCTATCTATCTATCTATCTATCTATCTATCTATCTATCTATCTATTTATCTCTATCTATCATCTATCTTCCATCTCTCTGCCTATCATCTATCTTCCACCTGTCTGCCTATCATCTATCTTCTGTCTATCTATATATCTGTCTATCATCTATCTTCCATCCATCTGCCTATCATCTGTCTTCCATCTGTCTGTCTGTCTGTCTGTCTGTCTATCTATCTATCTATCTATCTATCTATCTATCTATCTATCTATCTTTCTATCTATCTATCATCTATCTATCATCTGTCTTCCATCCGTCTGCCTATCATCTATCTTCCATCTGTCTGTCTATCTAGCTATCTATCTACCTACCTATCACCCATCTATCTATCTCCTCTCTGCAGTGCTGAGAATGGAACCCAGGACCTCACACATGCTAGCTAAATGAATGTCCTCCCCCTGAGCTGCCACCCTAGCTTGAGATGTTAACTGTCACTAAGAAGGTAGACTTTTCTCTTCTGATTTCTTCCTTCACTGAGAATGGTAGACAAAACTGCAGTGTTAATTTACATTCTTTTCAAGCACATACAGAATATTTCCAAAAAAAAAAAAAATTAACAAGATTCAGAGAGAACCCAAAGATGATAGCATGCAAAGAACACTCTGTCTATTCTATAATGTAAAAGATTTAGTAATTAAACAAATGTATCACATTAAGTAAGAGTTAAATAACAAGTGTATAAATACATTTTTAACAGAAGTAAGAAAGGAAAAACTTGTACTGATAAATTTCTCTGTTCCTTTTTTTTTAAACCTTCACTTCTAATTATGATGGCAGAACTCATTGCTCCTGTGTTAAAATATCTCTGATATCTCTGAGTAAATGATCAAGTAGTCAATTTATATCTCACCTCTTTCTGTGAAGGACTGAAGGCAGTTCGGGTGCTTGTGAGTGCGATTCAGAATCTGAAGAAACCCTCCTCACTGGTGGTCGTAATGTGCATTTACTAAAGCATAAAAATTCTCCCAGGATCCTAATGCATGCCTATAAGCTCTCACATCTGAAGAATCCTGCTTTTCTCTGGAGAGGTTCCACACCTGCCAGTCACAATAATGTGTAGATATTGACAGGGACAGATGTCTAAGATATCTTATGTGAAGGGGGAAAAAAAAACAAGAAACAAAACCCCAAACCAGAAACCACAGCCAACTCCAGGGTAAAGCATACTGTGTGCTTTGGGAGATTATCCACTTTGCAAATAGTTTAGACAGGAAAGGCGGGAGGAGCCACAACTTTTGCTGTTACTTATTCGTGATGCTGGAGATAAACCCAGGCCTTGCACCAGACAGGCTACCTACCATTAGGAGGAAGAACAACAATCATTTTGAGAGAATGCATCTTCTAAGAGAGCACTGAGGTCACCGTTAGAGGAAAAGTGGAAACTTGAACATTTGGCTTGTTTATTGTTTATAATTTTTAAAAAGACGTATTCCTTTTTATTTTATAGTTTTGCCTGTGTACCATATACACACACTATCCATAGTTGTATGAACTTTTCTCAGGAAGCAGAGGCAGGAGGATTGTTTGGTATGCCAAGCACTGTAGAGACCCCTATCTCAAAAGAAGACAAAGAAAGGAAAAAAATGTACATTCTCCATTTTACTTTTTCAGCTTACTGATCCATGGAATTGATCTACTAATGAAACCATGTCTTTTGCCTCTGTAAGCAATCCTTCTGCCAGGCGGAGGTGGTGCACACTTTAAATTTCAGCACTTGGGATGCAGAGGCAGAAAGATCTCTTGAGTTCGAGGCCAGCCTGGACTACAGAGTTCTAGGACAGCCAGGGCTACACAGGGAAACCCTGTTTCGGGGGGAACAGAAAAACCACAGCCAGGGCTACACAGGGAAACCCTGTTTCGGGGGGAACAGAAAAACCACAGCAGTACTCCTTCTGGGTGTTTTCTTGTGCAATTCAGTGCTTTATATAAATGCCCGAAGAAGCTAGAAGCTAGATAAATGTAAAATTTGGATATAATCAATGAAATATATGTAACACAGTGAGTTAAAACAAAACAAACAAAACAAAGCTGAGTCTGACTCACGAGGTAAAAGCGTGTGTCTCCAAAACTTGATGACCTGAATTTAATCTTGAGAACCCATGTAAAACACTGACCCATAGTAGGCATCTGCAGTCCTATACTCCGACAGCGAGGCAGGTGGCAGAGACAGGAAAGTTGTCTGGAAGTCCAGGTAGCTTTAAGCACCCTGTGAAGTAGCAGAAATGAGAGACCCTGTCCAACAAGAACCCTCCCAGGAAAGCTGTCCCCTGACTTCTACAAACATACTGTGTGTGGTGTGTGCACCCCCCAACCCAGAAACACAGAGGTAACAGCCAGGCATTGTAGTACTTGCTTCTAATCCCAGCATTCTTGAAGGGGAGGCAAGAGAATCAGGAGTTCAAGGCCAGCCCTCGCTACATCTTAAGTGTGAGGTTAGCCTGAGCTGTATGAGACTGTGTCTCAAAAACAAAAAAAGGGACTAGAGAGACGAATCAGCAGTAAGACCTTAGTTTGGTTCCTAGCACCCACACAGCAGCTCACAGCCATCTGTAACGCCAGGTTCAGGTGACCCAACACCCTCTTTTTGCCTACTTGGGCATTGCATGCATGTGGGACATATATATATATAAACAAAACACCCATATACATAAAAGAAAAATAAGTCTTAAAACAAGACAGCTCAGTATGGTAGCACAGGTCTTTAATCCCAGCTCTCAGGAGACAGAGGCAGATTGATCTCTGTGAGTTTGAGGCCAGCCTGGTCTACATAGCAAGTTCCAGGCCAGCTACAGCTACATTTTGAGACCATGTCTCAAAACACAGGCTAAACAAAAACAACGAATAAATTAATAATAAACAAATAAAACTGTGGAGGTATATGAGACTGTGGCCAGTAAGGCTCACAGTTTTGTGACTGCAGTGAAGTAGCCCCTACTAGCTGTAAGGAGGCTACAGTTCTCAGGTGGTAGAGCTATGCATTGGCAGGAGGAATTTTAACCAGCTGAGGCCTCTCTGGGAGGGACATTCCTCAGGGGCTGGGACTTCCTGGAGAAAGGCTGCTGGGGCCAACTGGGATTTACAGGGATTTAGGTAGTAACCCTGGCTCCGAGACACAGAGGGAGACACTGTCTGCCTTTCCCACCCACCCCCCACCCCCATGTGCTATCTCAAGACAAAACCTCAGTGAGAGACAGGCCTAGAAGAACTGAGCCTCCCTGAAGTAATAGATCTTCCCCTAGGCCACCCGAGGAGAGGGAAAATGGGGACACACATGGGGCTCTGGGACAGAAGGGTCGTACCCACAGACGCCTTCCGGGAGCCATGCTGGAAAAGAAGAGCCAGTCCCCAGGACCAAGCCTTGTATCACCGGGAAAATTCTTTACTCAGTGTGGCCTCCTGTTTCCGTTCTTCACATTTTCTACCCCTGTTTCCATGGTGATTAGCAGTAAATCAGTTACCAGTAAAACAGTAAAAGCTGAAAGATATCTTTAGGGACAGGCAGGGTACAGGTAGCTAAAGAGGCCTGCAAGGTCATTCCTTCATGAGAAGAAAGTGAGCCGGACCTAGAGCTGTTTTCTGGAAGTGGGGGTGTCTGTCCAGACAGCGAGCTTGGGCCAAAGAAGGCTTGAGAAGGAGCAGTGTGCTTAGTTTTTGTAAAATGTCCACCTTTATTTTATTTGTCCCTATATTGTATTTAGTTCACACCAAATTACAGATAATACATTTCCTTGTATTTGCTTTTACATTTCTATCTGAACCAAAGAATGGAACCATGTCTCACACGTTCCTATATTCCAAAATGTCTGCTATTCACAGGTGATACGGAACTGGGCAGATGTAAAAGGCTCAATACAGTTCATTTCCTTCTTTCTTAGCTGACAATATTTCTATATAAGACAAGTATGGTGGTGCATGCCCTTAATCCCA
>NC_034590.1:156240588-156281665 GCF_900095145.1 Mus pahari | reverse complement strand
AGGGGCAGAGAGAGAGGGGCAGAGAGAGAGGGGCAGAGAGAGAGGGGCAGAGAGGGGCAGAGAGGGGCAGAGAGGGGCAGAGATAGAGAGGCAGAGAGGCAGAGAGGCAGAGAGGCAGAGGCAGAGAGGGAGGCAGAGAGAGAAGCAGGCAGATCTTCATGATGGTCTATATAACTAGTTCCAGGCCATCAAGGGCTATATAGTGAGACTTGCTCTAATTTTTTTTAATGTATATACCCGTGTAATACATAACTATGGGCTTGTTTAACTTTTCTCTTAGCTCCTCCTTAATTCATATAATCGTGCAAATAGAATATGTACACAAATGCAAATTTTATCAATATATGTTTTATGTTTTTCCACTCAACAGACCCCTTGAAAATTAACCAAGAAGACTTCTGAAGGTCTGTCTCATTCTTCTCAGTGCCTGACCAACATATATGCAGCTGGGGTAGAATTTATCCACAGGATGGGTGTGTTGGAGTCTCGGTTCTCTAGGACTGATTGTCTGTCATGTCTGTTTTTAACCTGTTGGTTTAGGTTTTTTGTTTTGTTTTTGTTTTTTTGGTTTTTTTTTTTGTTTTTTGTTTTTTCAGGGACACTGGGCATGATGGGAGACTTTATACCATAGAAATCTCTAGATATAGAAGATGGCCCTTTGGAGCCTGCAGAGGCAGGGTTGCAGTTAAGACCTCATACTCCTTTCTTCCCACTTCCCAGCATCCACATGGCAGTTCATAGCCATCTGTACCCCAGTTCCAGGGAATCCAACACCCACTTACGGCCCCTGTGGGTGCCGTGTCCACAAAATATACAAACATGCAGGCAAGACACCCATAGACAAAAAATAATAAATCTTTAAAGGAGATTTCCTTCTAACTTTAATTACAGATTATATAGTCCCTATTAGTGTTTGATCCCTGCCCCACCCTTCCCCCCACCCCCAGTTGTGAGACAATGACTAGTGCAAATAACACTGACTCTGTGTGTGTGTGCATGATGTACATATGTTCATACAAAGACTTACATACCAGTGCTTTCATTTCTAGGTACCTAAGAGTGTGACTGATGGATCAAAAGAATACATATTTTCAATTTCTGAAACTGTTGCCAGTTTACAAAGGGTTATAGAAATGTATGTCTAGTATCAGTGTGAGAACTGTGTGTCCTTCATCCTGGCAATGGAAACCACCCTCGGTTGAATTTCAGTCTGAAACAGATGAAATAACGTCTCGTTTTGATTTGCATTTCCATGTGTTTTAACAGTTGTGTGCTCTTCCTCCCGCGCACGCTGACCACCCGAGTGCTCTTTCAGGATGTGCCTGCTGCTGTTGCTGCTGCCAGTTGCTCCTTTTTCGGTTGGGTTGTTGGTCTGTTTGCCTTTTGTCTACTTATAAAACCTCCTTTGTTATTGCTTTTAATTATCCATCTCTCCTTACAAGTTTGTCATTTGTCTGTCTAAAACATCATTTTATTTTATTGATGTGTGTGGATATTCTGCCTGTATGTCTGTCTGTGCACCATGTGCATACAGTGCCCACAGAAGCCAAAAGCCAGAAGCCAGAAGGCATCACATGTCTTAGAAGTGGAGTTACAGATGGTGGTGAGCCATCATGTGGATGCTGGGAATCAACACTGGTCCTCTGGAAGAGCCGCCAGGGCTCTTGACCTGTGAGCCGTCTCTCCAGACCCTTGTCTATTGTTTTTATTTTTATTTTACCATATAAAGCTTAAAAAATTGTTACAAGGTAAAATATGTCTACTTTTTTTTTTTTTAAATAGCTTCTGGGTTTCCCGTCTTGGTTTATTAAGTACGCCTCCCTGTCTCCGTATCGAGCTTGTAGCTTCCTAAATTTCTAAGATTGTTATTGTCTTATTTTTTCACATTTGTCTTTAATCCATACAGAATTCATACTTGTAAGTAGTATAAAATAGGAATCCAGTTTTATTTTCTTCTAGATGGAAGTTGACTTGGCACCATTTATTAAATAATCCATTCTTTTTCATGGAATTGAAATACCAACTTTGTCATATAGTAAATTCTCATATGTATACTTGGTCTATTTCTGGGCTCTCTATTTTATTCCACAGATCCATTTATCTATTCCCATGCCAATACCAAATTGATTTAATTACAGAGGTTTTATAGTTCAGTCTGGTGTCTGGGAAGACAAGTCTCACCCTTCTCTTTTTATATTTAACGTTTTTATTTGCCTTTCTCAAGCATTTATTCTGCTATGTAACTTTGAAATCATTTAATTCATTTTCTCCTCCAAATAAAAATCTTCTCATTGTCCAATTAAAATCACATCAAATATATACATTAATTCTGGTAAAATTGATTTTTCTATCAGTATTCTTTTATTATTTCCAAAGATATTTGCTGAGTACTTACTTCATGTATATATATATATATATATATATATATATATATATATATATATTCATAATATTCAGTAGGAATGAGTTCTGACATCCACCACAAGATAGTACAAGAACACTCATAGCAGCTTTATGCAATAAACAAAAACACTGCTATCCCAATAGAAGCAGGAGTAAATAGTGGTATATTTATTATTCTGTGAGATACCATACAGCCATGGAAAGGAATGAACTTTGGATACCGCAGCCACATAAATGAGTCTCACAGGTAGGCTTGGCACCGGAAGGCAGAGAGAAGAAACACTAGTAACTACCCTTATATGATTTCAAAGTCAGGCCCGCTATGTGTTGGGTAGACCAGTTCCTCCTTTGGCGAGGTAAGTACATATTGGCCACAAGGGGACAAGGAGCCCTTCTGGGATGGCTTATGCTATGTTTTTCTCCTGGCTAGGGATTGTGTGAATTCACATATCTTTTTTTAACTCTTATACTTCAGAACTTTTGTTTTACTGTCCTAAGCAGTATTTCAATCAAGATAAATAAGAATAAAAAGGCAATCCACCGTCACAAAGGCTTTCTCCACTCCTGCATGCATAGGATGACGAGTGGTCTGTTTGGTCTTTGCCTTCTTCTTTCCCTCTCTGGAAACAAACAAACAAACAAACAAACAAAAACACAAACAAACAAACAAAAGATTTTCTAGTGCTTTCTAGACTGGGCTTTTGCAGTCTTGAAGCTTCTTCAGCTGTTAATCACATGAGATTTTCTAACCCTTTCTCCCATAATAAATTTATTAAAAAGCATCTCTGTGTGGACTGCCCTGTGGAGAAGTAACAGACTTGGGCCAGCCAGCTTAGACTCCCTCTTCCCAACTGGTCAATAAGGAACTACGGGTTTTTTTTCTGCCTTACCCCCAAAAGAGTTATAAAAGTTCAGTAAGTGCCTGGAAAGCAGGCAAGACTCCACAATGCAATCTGGATCACCCATTACCAATTTGCTTTGCTCACCCACCGTAGTGGCTGGGCCTTATGCTTCCTAGGGGAAAATGAGCAGTTTGGATGCCTGCTCCCTCCTTCTCCTTCTCCCATCTCATCCGCTCTCCTTTGTTCTCCATCAGTGTGTTCCCTAATGGGGGGGGGGCAGTGCTCTGTATTTGTGGCTCTTTGGGGAGAAAACTTGGAGCCCAACTTGGGGTCTCACACGTAACCCCAAGACTGCAAGCGCTGAGATGTTGCCCGCAGCCGTTATAAAATGCTGCTTGCCATGTGGCGCTGCTGAGTTGCAGTTATTTCCTGCCATTTTGTATTTCGGATCTCTGGGGTGGTGAGTGACTCATGCTTTCCAGTTCAGTGTGAGGACATGTCCCACCGAGTTGACGGCCTGATGCTCCTGGAGGACATTCCTAACCCACCACTCACCAAGTTATTAGAAGTCTAACTCCTGAAATCACTAATCCCCCAAATAGCCTCTATTCTCTCAACTGCTGGCTTCCATTCTTTGATTTTATGCACAGTAGTTCCCAACTCAAGGCCAAAAATTCCACCCCATGCCGAGCCACTTTCAAAGGAGAACCAATATGCTAAGACTGGAGGGGGATTTTCAATAGCGGCTAATTGTCAGTTTGTCTAGTGAAAAGAGCTTCCTCTCTCCCCCAGCAGCCCGGTTATTTGTTAAGGTTTTCTGGGGTTTTGGAGCACCTCACTGTTAGGGGCAGTTCAAACTCAGCGGTTTTAATTATTAATCAGGTCAAAGGCTGATGACAATTTTTCTCTTCAGGGGAGGGTCTTGAGAGTTCACAGTGGGGCATGTCCAGCCCCTTGTCCTGTGATGGATAGACAGAAGTGGGCAAATGATTGAAGCCAGACTAGCTTCGAGTTTTCTTAATGGTTCCTTACTAGACAGACTGTTTGGAAAGTCCTTTAGGCTGCCTGTGGGCTCATTGTAAGGAATGTAGGTCTTTATCCTTTCCAAGGACGTGCGGTTTTCTGAGTTGAATAATTCCAGGTCAGCAGCGCACGTGAACATGCTGTATGCGCCCTTGCAAACCAGAGCACAGAAGAGGTGGAGACTCTTCATAGGTGTCCACACTGGGATGTCAGCTTTCTCCTTGTAGCAGTGCGAAGGCCACCGTTTTGCTGAGCACGCCGGGGCTGAGGGGGGTGGGGGGTGGGGAGACATGAGGCCTTTTCTTCCCTGGGTCTGCAACATCTCCAGACGTGCTGACTTTGTGTTTGCCCCGCCTCCCCCACAGCTCTTTGGATCCCTAGAGATCTCACTTCTCCTCTTGGCTTGAGACTCCCAGCTTGACAAAATCCAGGAAAAGTCATCCCCTCTGCCTATTCATCAGCCATTCCAAACAATTCCAGCAGAGGCTGCCTCACACCCTAGTTGCTAGGCAGATTCCCTGGTTGCTAGGCCGCTGCTGCTTCTTCCCAGCCTGAGAAAGACATACAAATTTCCAGTGACCCACTGAATCATGTAGCCTCCCACCCAGCAGTACAGTGAGTAGATCCTAGACTTCATTATGTGTGAACTCTGTGTCCAGTGTAGACCAGTTCCAAATGGGAGAACAGGCAGCAAATCCCGGATGTTCCTTATAGAGGAGACCAAATATGTCATATGGATGGTGGCCAGGCCATCTGGGAAACGTTCTCTGGACAAGGGCCTGGACTTACCTTCCTGTGAACTCTCAAGATAGTCCCTCGAAGAGAAGAAAAATTGTTATCAGCCATGACATGAACTTAGAGAATTTTCTCTGGTTCAAGTTCTGACACCCTCCACCTTAAGCTCAGAAAACATCTTATGGGCAACAAGAAACAGCCCCTGGTCCTAGGACTAAAAGAGTATTAATCAAGTTTGAAAGACTGATTTTACTGACCTATAATGAGACTATCACACGGATGTCAATGATTCTATGAGGATATTGCTTTTGCTCTGTGGTAACAGTTTTCAGGATATAAGTGAGCTTCAGTGGACACCAGTTTGTTTAAGAAAGATTTATGGCCAGGTTTGGTGGCACACACCTTTAATCTCAGCTTTCCAGAGGCAGAGGCAGGTGGATCTCTGACTCTGAGGCCAGCCTGGTCTATAAAGAGAGTTCTAGGATATCCATGGCTGTTATACAGAGAAACCCTGTCTCAGGAAAAAAAAAATTATATCAACATTTTTTTTTAAAAAAGAAATCTTCCTATTATGTGTTAGGCAAAATGCTAGGTAACTTACAAGATGACATTTAAGTTCCCACATCATTTATGAGAAAGACAAAACACTTTAGCACATTCCACTAAACTACTAGTTCAGGGGCATCGGGATAGCTCGTAAAGGAGCTTGCCATCAAGCAGACAACCTGAGTCTGATCACAGGAGCCCACATGGAGAAAGGAAAGAAATGACGTCTGCAGTTTGTTCTGACTCCCACACACAAAATAACGGGAAAATTTTTCTTTTAAGCAGTTTAGGTTAAATTGTTACCATCTAGGGGGTATTGCTAGGGTCCACTTTTCGAGGTCTGCCTGGTCTAGGATAGCCAGGACCACACAGAGAAACCCTATCTCACTCCTCAACCCCCATATTAAAAGGCAGAAAAACTCTGGAATACAACAGGTGGCAGTGGAGGAAAAAATCTCAGACACAACACAGAATCAGCTGTTGAAAAAAGTCTTTGTTAGGAACAAAGAAACAGACAGTAAGGCATACAGGAAGAGCCACTGAAAAGCAGAGGGAGGGATCCTGGAATCTGGTCTCTCCTCAAGGGTTGGGGACTTTAGATGGTCTCTGAGGGAGTCTTTGTCTCCTAAGCTAGGCGTGTTCAATTTAAACAAAGACAGGGAGCCTGATATAACTTTTGGATAAACATATGTTGGTGTGGCCTTGAACTTATTAGCCCAGTCTGCCAGCAAGGGGGCCTAGAAGAGAAAAAGCCAGCCAGGCCTTTGTCTTAAGCTGTTGGGCCTTTGATGAAAGTCAAGAAGAAGCCAGAAGTTTGCCATCTTATCTTCATTGTCTATCTGGGGCCCATCTCCCTGTCTGCTCATTTGGGATCTAACTCTTATTCCCTCAAAATGATTTGACTGAGGCCATTCAGCTAAGACATCAGAAAACCAGGGTTTGACTCCAAAGTTGGCTTAATAGATTCTAGTTGTCTGGGAAGGTGCAGGTGGTAGATTGGAGGAAATTTGGCTAATGGAGACTGAGGTGCTGGTGGGCCAGCCAAGGAGTTTCCTAGGAATAAGGGGCCACGGGGAAGTAGACCTCGGCTGAGCCTTGATCTAGAGACGACAGAGTATCACCGGGCATGTCTCACTCTTCCGGAGCGTTTCTGAGTGAAGGGCTTTGGATTCTTGTTGGCACAGTGGTATTTACTGGTGTCCAATAGAGTGACAGAATATAGAAAGCTCAGTCTGGCTCAGTAGGCATTTGAATGGGACAGGACAGGCTTTTAAAGAGGTTGCCTTTAAAGCACCCAAGCAGACCATGAACCCAAGATCTTAATTGAAAGAAACTGTAGATAAATCCTTGGGGCCAGTGTAGTTGGATTAGGTCCACTGAACTCTGGAAGAGAGACACAGAAGCCCGTAGGGAAAGGGGACAAGGAAGTACCTTTCTGTCCAGAGGCCTAGAGAGTACCGACCCCTCCCCCCATCCTGGGTACAGAGCAGGCTTGTAGCAAATCCCAAATCTGGGGACCAGATCCTTCGAAGAGCCTACATGGCAGGTTCTGGCAATGGAGTTGACCTCTAGCTGAAACTAAAGCATGAGCGTGCTCTGTAGCCAAGCCACAAAGAAGTGAAAGTGGGGAGCCAGGAATTCTGGGTATCTCAAAGAGACCTGGTGCTGGGAATTGTGGGGAGGCTCATCTGGGTTGCCAGATGACAACCATGGAACTCAGGGTCTCCCCCTTAAGGTTCTTATTAATAAAATAACTTAGAACAAACTCAGACAAACGGAAGCTTGAGGACAAAAGACAAGCCCGGGGCAGGCAAGCTGTAATCTCAGCAGTTGCCAGGAAGAGGAGACCAGAGGAGAGAAGATGGAGGGCAGAGGCCATGCTCCTGAAGACGGCAGAGGTCAGTCAGACAGTTAGCCACAGGGCAGGGAGGAGGGTTTAGAGTAAGGAAACCCAGAGTCTTAGGGAAAGCATGCTTAGGGCAGGCAGAGAAGAAAAGAAAATATACTTTCTCCCCCTACCCCCCCCCCCGAGTAATTTTAAACAGCAGGCAAATTAACACAGCCTCATGATTGTGGCCCTTCATAAGCTACTGTGGTAGGGGTTAGGGATCCTGGGAAGGAAAAGTGTGTTATTTCATTGAAAGGGCAAATTAGTCCACCTATCCCCTTAGCACGTCCTGCCTTCCTGGCAGATAGTCCCTTAGCCAGGCCAGAGATCTTAAGTTTCTTGACTAGTTTTCCTTCAATGGGCCGTGGTTGCCACTCTGACAGATCTACCTTTCTTTTTTCTCCTTTCCTACCCTTCCATTTTTCCTTCCTCCTTTTCCTCCCTTTTTTCCTCCCCCTTTTTCCCCTCCTTTTTCCTACCCTTCCACTTTTCCTTCTTCTTTTCCTCCCTCCTTTTCTGGGGTAGGGTGGTGAGGTTGGCTGTAGAGACTGAACCTAGTGCTCTGCACGTGCCAACCAATTGCTTTACCGCTGAACTCGAAATCCAGTCCTCTTTTACATCTTGTGAAAATGTCTAAGTTTCCCAGGATGTTGTCCTTGAACTCAATCTACAGTCCAGACAGGCCTTCAACTTGTGTTCCTCCTGCTTCAGCCCTCTGAGGAACCAGGATATCAGGCCTGCACCAATGCTCTTGGAGTCTGCCTCCTTTTTCTTGCAACAAACTTTTCTGGGACTCAATGAGAGTTATTCAGAAGAATAATCTATGCTCTGTACATCGTCTATTTCTCTCCTTTTGTAATTCAGGGTTTTTTGACTTTTCCCCCAGTTTCCTACTGAAGTACTTTCTTAACAATCTCAACCTTGTCTGGAAGCCAGAGATTTGCCCAGCTTTGGGCCAAGACAGGGGGCTCCAGGGCCCCTGCACATTTAGCAGGATGGGGCTAGCAGCTGTCTCAGCTGGATTTGCATGAAACAGCTGGTGGAGCCAGGGCAGAGAGAGGTGAACTCTCAAGAGAGGAAGAAAGTTGAGAAAGAAAAAGATGGAAGCAGCTGCAGTTGATAAGGTCTTCCTGCCTGGGCCTTTCCATCCAGAGGCTGCTGGGGCCTTTCCATCGTAGGAGTGGCTGATCTCTTCCATCGCATAGGATCCTGGGGCCCTTCCAGTGCAGGGGCTGCTGGGGCTCCATCTCTCCCTGCCTGGCTTTATTCACAAAGCAGCAAATAAGTTAAAGTGAAGCACTGTGGGCCATAAACAGTAGCTGGGGACAGCAGCGTCAGACGTGAGGCTCTCAACTTGAGGCAGGGCAGGCGATGTGGTTTTGCGATGTTTACTTCCAAGGCTTAACAGCACCTGGGGTGTGACTGGGTGTGAGGGTGGTGGTGGATTACATCCCTGCCACTAGACCATGACTGTTTGGGGGATTAGACCCGATCAAGGTCCGTGACATTCAGCTGAAACAGAAGAGAAGTAGAGGAATTCCGGCCTCCTCTGGTATTTTAGTAACCTGGGAGTATCTCAGAATTTTGTGAGTGGTTCTGGTTGTGCCCACTTGGAGCCTCCTTCCCCATTTCTGCCTGTCTTACATGGGCGAGCAGTCATTTTTATTTTTTTCCACTTTAGAGGTGACATGGTAACCACGGGAAGGCGGTAAGGACTTAGCTTGTTGCTAGCTCGCCCTTTGGAAGGAAGGTTTGGAGGGTGTCAGTTTCCTCAGAAGTTCGGAGGGAGGACCCCTCTCACTCTGCAGTCTCAGGCCTGGCTCCCAGGCAGTGGTGGTTAAAGGGAAATCTTGATTCTCTTAGTAACTTGATGGCTTAGTTTAGGCCTCAGGTTGCTGTTCCATGAACGGCCTTGAAATTTAATCACCCAAATTTATTTCCTCCTGTGTTTTTCACAGTCTCCTCCTCTAGGCCCATTAGTCACCATCCTGAGACCTGACAGAACAGTTATTGAGGGACCCTGTGGTTCTTCACACTAGATTTAGGGGTGTTGGTTATTCTGCAGGCCAGTTCGAACTTGATGGTTGGGTGGACTTCCCCTCAGTCGACTGTGAATCTTTTCCAGGGCATCCTACAGGCCCACAGGGAGAATACCTGTCTCCTATCCTTTCTTCAACAGAGAGGTGGCCACTACTTCTAGGGCCAGTGTTCCCAGGCTGGGCATTATATTGTCTTCTGTTCCTGGTTATATCTCTTACATTGCCATATCCAGTGTCCCTTTTAATAAAATGGAGGGAATATACACTTTTTTTTTTTAAGTCTTACTTTTATTTTGAGACAAGGTCTCCTATATCCAAGGCTGTCTCAAATTCCCTACATAGCCAGGAATGACCTTGAACTTCTGATCCTCCTGCCTGTTCCTCCCAAGTGGTGGGATTAAAGCCACCCCACCATGTATGGTTTATGTAGTCCTGGGGATCAAACTCAGGCTATATGAATATTATGTAAGCTCTCTACCAACTGAGCTACATCCCTAGCCCAAGGTAATATACTTTTTTTTTTCTTAAAAAGTGGGGTACAGGGACCAGCAAGATAACCCAGCAGGTAACGATACTCACAAGCCTGGAGAACCAAGTTTGATATCTGGGACTCACAAAAAGGTGGAAGAAGAGAACCATCCCTTCAGAGTTGTCTTGTGATCTCCATATATGCATGCCTACACATACTCCACACCAGTCATAAATAAAAATGTTAATAAAGGGGTGCAGAACTAAACCAAACAATAGGGGTGGAAGCACGGCAGAACAGGATACCACAGATGTTAGCTCTCTGCTCTTTCACTTGGACAAGACCCTTTCTCCTGGGATCTTGGACATCTTATTCATCTGTTTGGAAACATCTCTATAAACTTTCATTTCCAGAATAGTTCCATAAATCAAGAGTTTGGCTGTCTCCTTCCAAGTGAGGTCTCCTCTCCAGTGTAGAAGCTGGGAAGCGGCAGGGTTGCAGGCACTAAGCAACAGATGGAAATACACAACCAGCTGACAGGGACTCTGCAGAAGAGTCTTGACTGTGTGGCCTCCCCAGTCTGTCCCCTCCCACACCCCTGGTCTGGACACTCCTGCTCTGTGCCTGGCTGGCCTCCGGTAGGGCATGACTCCACAGGGCTGGCTCCTCTCCTGCAGCTATGCTGGACCAGTTAAAGTTTATTCTGTAGAAACCTCCACCAAGAAGTCAAAAGATGAGTTTCCTGCTCTTAATAGATAATTTTTATTGGTTTTGCAATAAACGTATGAAATAGAAACAATAGCAATAAACCATCCCAACAAGAAATCGAAAGGCTCAGGCCTCCAAAGCCCTTCCTGCCTCTTCTTAATGAGTCTCTAATTTATAGAGCAGCCAGTGGGCCTACTTTTCTTTCCCCAAGCTTTGCAAAGTCTTCCATCTTGGAGGCCGGGGTACTCTGGGCCCGGGTGGATTCATTTCCATATGGTTGCTGTAATGAAAGCTGAAACCTAGCAGGGCCAGAAAAGAGGACCTGGCACCTTCCCAGGCTGAATCTAGTCCTGTTTCTTCTGACATAGAGGGTGTCTCCTCTTTGGCTTCGTTTGTCCCAGAGGGTAGAATAGGAGAACAATTAGGTTAGAATAGGACCTCATGTGGAAATAGCCAAGGGCCACAATTTAATTTAAATAAAATTTTCATCTATTTAGTTTTTTTTTTTTTTTTTTTTTTTTTTTTGTTTTTCGAGACAGGGTTTCATAGCTCTGGCTGTCCTGGAACTCACTTGGTAGACCAGGTTGGCCTCGAACTCAGAAATCCGCCTGCCTCTGCCTCCCGATTAAAGGCCTGTGCTACCAGGCCCGGCTTCTATTTAGTTTTTAATGTGTATGTGTGTGTGTACGTGTGTGTGTGCATGCATGTGTGATCGCGTGCACACATGTGCACACACACACACACACACACAAACATCTCTCTCTTTCTCTTTGTGTGTCTTGAAGAGGTACACAGTGCAGGTATAGAAGTCAGAGAACAGCTTGTGGGAGTTGGTCCTCTTCTACTGTGTGGGTCCTGGGGATCAAACTCAGGTCATCAGGCTTGGCAGTGACCGGTTACCCAGTGGGACATCTCTTCAGGCTCCACAGTTTAACCTTCAGAGAGCAGAGTGACCAGGGGGTAGGCATAAAAGACACCCAGAGGCTTAGCCAGGGGGTTTCACCTTTGAAGCCTCTACCTTTTGGAGAGTGTAGAATATTTTTAGTTCAAGGTGAGAGTCTCTTCTCTCCAATCAGCTCAACAGTACCAAGAAGAGGAAAGATATTGATGTCTTTGTAGCTACTAATGAGACCTCCTCCGGGCATTTTTTGGGGGGGGGCAGCTCAAGCAAGCTGGGAACCCTGGGTCTCTGCCCCACGGGAGTTTACTTACTGGGTCATTGGCAGTGTCCAATGAGTGATAGCTTAAGTCAGGACCGTTTGCCCTGGGGCCTGAAGCTCAGGGAACAGGTTGCTTGTGTTCCTGATCATGCCTCAGAGGAGGTACAGGCCTCCTCAGGGCTCATGAAGGGGGGAGGAGAAGGAGAAGGAGAAGGAGAAGGAGAAGGAGAAGGAGAAGGAGGGGGGAGGAGGGGGGGGGGGGGGGAAGGGGAGGGAGAAGGGGAAGGAGGGAGGGAGGGAGGGAGAGGGAGGAAGCTAAGTGGGGTTTCCAATTCCACCCTTCAGGGACTGGATAACTCAGGGGTCTGGGTGGGTGGGAAAGACCCTGGCAGTCCGCGATGACGAGAGGGCACAGATGGTCTTAACTAGAAATAGTAATGCTTTCATCAATCATGGCTAGATTGATACTCCAAATTCCTTCCTGCTTGTCATCCTCTTCCCGTCCCTTCTTGCACTCTGGGCTCCTTCTGCCATGCTTTCGAGAGGTTGGAGCTGTGGGGTGAACCTTTTCGGGGAATCTGGAGCTGGACCCCAGCTCTCTGTTCACGCCCCCTCACCCCCTTTCCCCCTTCTCAGTGGGCTCGAAGGAAAGACCGCTGACTTTGCAACCCACAGGCCCAGAAAGTCCCCATCTATGGCACGCTGTTATGCTTCGAGGACACAGGACTATGAACTCGAAATTGTCTCGCCTTTGTCTCCTCCTGGCAGGTCTTTAGAGCTCGGGGAAACAGTGGAGCGGTACAAATCGCAGTGGCGTGGTAAAGCCCCCCTTACTCCTGATGGGCTGCCTGACTCATATCCGTTTCCCTGGCAAAAAATAAGTTTTTGTTATTGCTGGCTTGGCAGAAGCACGGAAGAGTGCGCGAGGATCTACTGCCCCATGCATCACTGGCCAAATTGCCTGAGAAATCCCAGCTCCAGAACTTTTCATCGTTGGCTGTGATGTACTGAGCAGAACGGCAGCTCCATTTCCCCAGCGTGGCTCAGCGACGGTGGCACTTAGCAGATCCGCTCTGCTTGCAACTCCCAGCAAATATGGCCTTTCCTCTCCCTTCCCCTCCCCGTGGCCCTTTTTGCCCCTCACCCTTTATCTTTCCCATCCCCCTGTCTGCTCATCAACCCCCTCCCTGCTTCTACCCAACAGAGCCATAGCTGGAGAATCAGGAGGAGGCCCACAATGTCATTTCCCCATCACTCTGCAGACGATTCCACACTAATGTTCTTTTAATGCTGTGATGCTGCACTAATTAATAAGCATCCTGCACAGAGGCCTCGCTCAACTCTCCTCCCCTCTCCTCCTCTTCCCTCCCCACCCCTCCCCAGCAGCCAAGGAGAAGGCCTCCTGCCTGACATCCTGGCAGCTGGCAGCAGAGAAAGGATTTCACTCCTCTACCTGAGCTGCCTGATATTGCTATGAGAGATAACTGTATACGAACCAATAATCTAGCCTGACAATCCAATTTACTGACCAATAGCGCACAATCCACCATGTCATCGGCCGTGGGGAGGCCCATAAATTAGTTCCTAGTAATTTATTCTGATCAATAGAATGGGCAAAGTCACTTGTCTCTTTAATCAAAGGCCTCAGAGACTTCAGTGCGGGCTGCTGTGTGGGAGGGAGCCAGGAGGCCGTGGGTTCTTGGCACCACACCCCTCACCCCTGGCTCCCAGAGCCCAGCAGAAAGCCTCCTCTAAATAGGGATGGTATGGGAGCTATCTATGGTCCCGGCTGCCTATCTCAAGCAGGAAACATGGTCTTCAAAGAAGCCAAGGGCAGGGGTGACCCAGATCGTGGTAAACAAGAGTTGTGCTGACTCCAAAGGACATCATATCTCTTTGGAATGTTCAGAATCCTCCTTCCTCCCTATCACAGGGAGCCCCCAGTCCTTGTGCTGGCTGTAAAGAGATTCCCAGGCGGTGGGAATGTGCCTTTCCAAAACCTGATATGTAGATATTTTCCCACCAGCCTGGTGGAGGATTAGCAGGACAGAAAACTAACTCTGAACTTCAGCCCTTCTCTGGCGCACTTTGCATCTAGAGAGGAAATCCACATTACCCTTAGGAAAGTAAACAAGTTCCCTTATCTGTCTTATCTGGCCCTAAGAAGGGTTGAGGTTCACACTCCAGCCCCAGGATGTCACACATTCTTGAGAGGGCTGTTACCTGAGACATTCTTACTTGCCTTTTAGAACAACAGCTTTCAGCGTTTCCTCCCCCACTCTTGGGTAGCTCACACTGTCATCCACCAGGAGCCTCAAGCCCCGATTCTTTCATGTACAGTCTAAAAATTTCACAAGGGCATGGGGGGGCACTCTTGTGAAATCTGATCAGTAGGGAGGCTGAGACAGGAGGATTGAGATAGATATTAATTTATTAAGTAATTCTGTATCATTTGATTCAGTTACTAAAGCCTCGTATTCTTCTGAAGCAGATACTGTTATTAGCCCCACTGAGTCACGGGGTGTAAACAGCTTGCCCCAGGCCCCTCACAGCTAGGAGCTGGTTGAGCAGGAACTGAAAGCCAATCCCTCTGGCTCTTATCCACCAGGCTAACCCAGAGGCAGAGGGAATTTCCCTCACCCGGTCTCTGCAGGGTCAATATTTTAGTCTAGGAAGCAAATTGACAATAAACACCTACGGAAGAGATGCTAATGTATTCCAGGCACAAGAACAAGAGGCAAAGAGAAATCTAAGGTTAAATAAAAGAGGGGGCTGATTGGGTTGAAGAGACTGATGATTTCAAATATGCAGAACCCACAAAAACAGCCACCCATAGCGCAGCTGCAACCCCAGCACCTCAGGTATGTATGTGGGGAAGAGACTGGAAGATTGCTGAGGTGTGCTCGTGTGAGCGTGGATGTCCATGTATGTCCATGTACCATGTACCATGTTCAAGCAGCTGAAGGCTTGGGTGAAGACATCTGACCCAGAGGCATCAGAGCCTCTGAAATTGAACTACCACGTGGGTGCTGCCCCCTCCTGAGGTAGCCCTCCAGGCCCTCACTGGGGTTTTCTGGCCACCAGTGAGAGAGAGAGAGAGAGAGAGAGAGAAGAGCAGTCTCAGGGAATAAGAGAGTGATAGAATGGGAGGCCTGACATCCTCTGACCCCACCCCTCTTCCCATACCCCCACACACTGAGTTCCAGGGGACTGAATGGTTTGACGTGCATATACTAGTTATTTTTGCTTTGGGGCCCAGGGTTGGCCTGGGACTTCCTAGGTAGTTAAGGCATACCTCGAACTCCTGACACTCCTGCCTCTGCCTCCTATATGATGGTATTACAGACATGTGCCAACATGCCCAGCTTACATTCGTATAAAATATAATTAGCAAATGAATCAGTAATATGCTTAGAAGAGTACTGACACATAGTAAGGCTAGTTGAAGTGTTTTGGGTATA
Source organism: Mus pahari (assembly GCF_900095145.1). Classification (NCBI taxonomy): domain Eukaryota; kingdom Metazoa; phylum Chordata; class Mammalia; order Rodentia; family Muridae; genus Mus; species Mus pahari. The sequence continues at coordinate 156,266,391 of NC_034590.1, read as the reverse complement.
AATACATCCACAGAGGTCAAGGGGCGACGTTATTGGGACTCTCTGAAGATATACCAAGTCCTTGAGATGCTCTGCTCCTGAGAATGGCTGTACATCACCTCCCCTTCACTCCTTGTCCTCCTCCAAATAGATAAAGAATGAGCGACCTCTGCTACCTCCGTGGAGTAGAAGAGAAAGTTCAAATGCTTCTCCCAACTTTAATTCCCTCTTTCAGGCCCTGGAGGAGCGCCAGTGCATTGGCCTTGGGGAAAGAGACCAATCTTGCTCTAGAGGGACAAGGTCAGTCTGGGGGCTGTGGTGGCTGCAGGGACTTGGCGAAGGACACCATACTCTTTGACATAAGCAGGATGTAGAAGATAGCAGAGTTTTGTAAAGAACAACGAGACAAAGGCCGGTTACCTTGGGTCCCCCTTCTAGCTCTGCCACTGACTATGGGACCTTGGCCAAGTCCCTTCAGGTCTGACCTTGGTTCTGTATTTGAGACAGAAAAGAATGGGGGACAAAGACCTTACAAGTCTCCCACCTGACACTGTGGAGTTCTGTGTGAGGCTGTGCAGATCTGTTGGGTTTTCCCTGAGCCTCCTCTACCCTGCCCCACTCCCTACACTGTAACATCAGCAATACAGGGAAAGTCAGGATGTGCCCCACTCCCTACACTGTAACATCAGCAATACAGGGAAAGTCAGGATGTGTCAGACTATTATAGTCACCAAGTGCAACGGATATCATTTCTGAAACTGGAGTATGGGGAAAACCAATTGCCTTAGGACAGAGGTTTCTTTTCTTTTCTCTCCTTCTCTTCTCTCTCTCTCTCTCTCTAATCTTTTTATTTATTTATTATATGTAAGTACACTGTAGCTGTCTTCAGACATACCAGAAGAGGACATCAGATCTTGTTACGGATGGTTGTGAGCCACCATGTGGTTGCTGGGATTTGAACTCTGGACCTTCGGAAGAACAGTCGGGTGCTCTTACCCACTGAGCCATCTCACCAGTCCCTCACTCTCTCTTTTTGAGACAGGGTTTCTCTGTTTCTCTGTGTAGCCCTGGGTGTCCTGAACTTGCTCTGTAGACCAGGCTGCCCCTGCCCCTGCCTCCTGAGAACTGGGATTAAAGGCGTGCTTCACTACAGCCTGGCTCGACTGAGGGTTTCTATCTGTTACCTTAATTTTGACTTGGATGACTTTGGTTCTTTTAAGGTCAAAGCTGGGGCTTCTGACCTTAGGGAATGTCTGCAGGCCTTCCTGCTACTCCCACAAGTTTTCAAGGGCACACATGCTTCAGGTCCACCGAGGTGCAGTGTGGAAACAGCGAAATTCCACGCGAAATTCTAAGCTCCCGTGACTGTCCTTGGATCCTGTTCCGGCCTCCCGTCCCCATGTCACTGAGCTGAGCTGGAGGGCTGGGGTACACAGTCCTTGGTGTGATGGGGCCAGGTTGAAGGCCGGAGGCTAGCCTAGGGTGGCTTCATGGCAGGTGGACACAATTTCTGGTGAGCAGGAGTCTGGCACCCTCTGCTGACCCCGCGGCAGGAGACATCCGGTCAACCAGGCTAGGGCTGCAGCTATTGGGAAGGGGGAAGGCTGGGGTCTACTACTAAGTGGCAGCTTACTAGTCAAAAGAGCAGTTCCCCTCTCAGAATAGATCATTTTTATTGGTTTTGCAATAAGCTTATGAGACAGGAACAATTGCAATAAACAAACTGAACAAGAAATCGAAAAGATGGCCCCCGAAAGCTGTTACTGAGCCCTTCACACCTTATCTTAATGAGTCTGTAATTTATAACAAACGCAGCAGCACCCCAGCACCTCCAGGGTTCGGCAGCTGGGAACTCATGGCCTCTGCCTGTGTGTGGTTTGTCACTTTTTAGGTGCCCGGGACTTGGTTTCAGAGGTGGTAGGGGTGTCTGGGGGATAGGAGGAGGTATGGGTTCTGGAGTCCCTGGTCAGACCTTGCTCCCATCACGGCTACCTCTGTCCCTACTTTAGATCTCCACTGAATGGAGGAGGCTGGCTCCAGGGAACCTACTTACTCCAGCTTTCTGCCTCAGCTCTCTCACCAGCCTTAAGCTGGCGATGGAAGCCAGCTTCCCCTTAGACTTCCAGACTAGTGCTTGACTGGAAGGCTGTGATAGATGGTGGCTTCCATTATTCTTAGGGACGAGGCACTGGCAAGGAGCAGAATCTTCTTGTTCCTCAAGGGTAGAGGCTCTGTCAGGACAAAGCTGTGCCTTCCTGTCTCACCCTGCAACAGGTTAGGGCTGAAAGTGGGGTAAATACTCCCCTGCAGTCTGGAGATGGATGAAGCCAGGCCTGAGTCTCTTCTTTCTGGCAGGGTTACCTAGGGAAAGTCACATCTACCCCCCCTCAGCTTCAGCTCCTGGTGCAGAGTCAGGTAGAGGCTCCAGAAGGTCACAGTTCTGTCTCTGCTATAGATTGTAGTTCCCTTAAGCATTCACTTTCTCTGGCCCCTTCTGTTATCAAGTGAAGCCTCTCCACATGGTAGCGGAAAGTCCTGTCGCCTGACCCTCCAGGAGGTACTTACCAGCCCACTCTGCATTTCCTGGCAGCTAAGCATGGGGGAAAGCTTCCAGGGATGGGACCTGTAGTCCTCACCAAGTTATGATCAAGCTCCCCTCTGTACCGGACCAAGTGCCTCATTGAGATGCCTGCAATCCTTAGGGGTGGCCACAAGATGTCAGTGCCAGGCCATACAAATGGCTCCTGTCCTGCAAAGGCTGGAAAGAAGCAGGGCGATTGGTGCTGACCTCAGCCTCAACTTCTCCCTCTCCAAACACTTGACAGTTCTTTGTATCTCTTACATGTTCCTGATTCTTTGCGCCGGATGGGGAGGGGGTGTGACTAGGAGGTTCGAGGGGGTGGAGGGGAGTTTCTGAGACTCCTTGGCATCTTGCTCTGGGAAAGGTATCCTCTATCTCATTGTATGTGTTTATGTGTGTGTGTGCATCTCTGTGTGTGCACGTTCACACACACATGTGTGTCTTCAGGCCATCCTAAAAGGTTAAGGAGAGTACCAATAATAATTACATATACATATATCCCATTTAAAAACTAGAACACTTTTTACACTTTTTCATTATATAGAATTGATAACTTTTTGAGAAAATGAACATGCGTTTGAACATTTTTTCAGCACATGTATGTACTGAACATTAATACTGCACATTAATAGGTACAACTTTTATGTTTTAGTCTACCACTTAAATTTAAAAAAAAAAAAACAAAACCTGAAACCCAACAAAACTCAAAATGCCAGCTTTGGGGTTACCTGTATTTGTGGCTGATGTTTTGAGTATGTTTGTGTTTGCATAGACAAATTCAGTTCTGGAAGGCCTTAGAAATGTTCTTGCTCTAGTTGGCAGTGTTTTGTTTTGTTTTGTTTTGTTTGTTTTTCAAGACAGGGTTTCTCTGGATAGCCCTGGCTGTCCTGGAACTCACTTTGTAGACCAGGCTGACCTCGAACTCAGAAATCCACCTGCCTCTGCTTCCCGAGTGCTGGGATTAAAGGCATGCACCACCACGCCCAGCGGCAGTGTGGACTTATGCCCATGATCCTTTCTATAATCCTTTCACTCAGGAAGCTGAGGCAGGAGGATCACTCGAAGTTTGAGTTCAGCCTGGACTACATAGGGAGCTCCAGGCTAGCCTGGAGTTACATGATGAGACTTTTTAAAATGATAGAGAGAGGCCGAGAGGAGTGGGCGAAGAAACGACTCAGTCGAACCTCTGTGTTTATTGGTGGGGAAACAGAGGTCTGCACCTGAGCTGTCCAGGGGAGTTGGCTCCCCTGCCTTCACCTCAGCATATGAGCGTCTGTCCATCTGTCCAGATGCCTTGGTCTTCCCAGTTTACTTCTTAGAAAGGTCTCCAATTTCCCATCAACCAGCAGCTTTCTGTACAACATCACAAGGAAATGCAAAGAAGGCTGAGATAGAAGGAAGGAAGAAGACAAGGACGCACTGTGTGGGTATTTGCCATCTTGGTGTCTCTCCTTATCAGGTATGGATGCCTCTGAAGGAGTGTCTAGCTGCAGCAGATTTGCCTGTGTTTGAGTGAGTCTGGGACCCCTTGGGAGTGCCCCCTCAGAGCCAAGGACTCCTTGAGAAGGTGTCTGTGTTTTGGGCTGGCACTGTGGGAGCCAAGGTGTAGCCAGGGCTGGTATGCATGCCTGAATGTGATGGAGTAACCGTGAGGGAAGGCTGCTCCCTCTCCAGCTTCTTTGCCCCCACCAGACTGTCCCCTCACAACCCCAAGGGTTTTGATGTCCCTGCCCCAGTGGCAATGAAATCCTTTATCGGTTGAGGCACCAGCCCCCGTGTCGGGATTTCAAGGTTCCTGTCGGTTCCATCCATCTTCCGGGGCCTCCCGGTATTAGCATTGATCTACAGGGGAAATGGAGAGTGCGGCTGGGTTATTACGCACCCGCCCGCCTTCCCTGGGCTGTGATTGAGTGCACACAGAGAATTTTTGAAACATGGCCACCCTAACTTATTCTGTCTTCCTGCCAATAGCGTGGCATGGGTCCAAATTACGGGTCGATACCAGCTGATCTTTTTATGTTAAACTGTGATGAAGTTGCTTCTGTGTAGAGATGGGATTAGGCCCTGGGCCCTCATTTAATGGAGAACTTTTGGGGTGGGAGAGGGGGGAAATCTCAGAGTGGGCAAGGGGAGTGGTCAGCGAGGCATAATGTTGGGCGGGATGGCCGAGGGCACACAGTATGCGGTCCGCGCAGGCTTGGCTCTGGGACTGGACTGGACTGCGCATGCTTGAGGAGCATAGGTGCCAGCTGCCCCAAGGCCCCTAGGCGGGTCCCTGCTCCTGAGTAGTTTCTTCCCTCGTGGTCCTCCCTACGCCAGGGACCCTCAGCTCCCCCATCAGTCAGACCTTGCAGTCCAGTCAGCCAGTCTGCCCCTACAGAGGCCCCTCCTTGCTCCCCTCCAAGGATAGAATTCCATTTCCCTCCAGCCCTTTCCACTCTTTTTCCCCACCCCCACATCTACACACCTGCACCATCAAACGGGTTTGTCTTTAACCTCCAAACAGGGAACTTTAATTAAAGAGACAGTGACCCCTTTTATGAGTTTGGCCGAGTTGGGTTTCAGGGCCCTTGTCACTAGCGGCTCACATAACGCTAACAAAAGCTTGCTGGCCCCAAGAGGAGCTGTCTCCCTCATGGACACTGTGGTGGGGGCACAGGGTAGTTATGGGGAGGGGGAGGCATGGGAAGAGGGAATCTTAGGGTCAGGAGCCCCAGTGACTGAATCTGTGAGAATGGAGTTGAAGGAGAATGGGCTAGGATCCCCAAAGGGGAACATAGACTGTGCAGTTCCTTTGGAGCTTGATCGCACAAAAGGACACCATGTGGATCCTAGCACTATGCTGGGAGCTCCTTGTGTCATGGATCAACTTCCAGCAGGGCCTCCTGTCGGGTGTCCAGGGCTCTTAGATCATGTACTTGTGTTGTCTTACTCTCTCGTGCTACAAAACTGGAAATAATTTCCCAGGAGAATAGGCTGGCTAGAACTCACTCTGAAGAATAGCCATTTTTTCTTACATATTTAAGGAAAAGTGACTTTATGATAAGACGTGATTGCTAATAACTATAATAACACACCACTCAGCACACGGCAGAGGATGTGAATTCTGCCCTGTGTCTGGAGGTTCCGATGCTGAGAGTACACATACACACACACACACACACACACACATACACACCACTTGAAAAGGAGTTGTTCCTCTCCATGAGGTAGTCAATTCTGAGCCTACATGTGCCCATGTTTCACCATTTTGCCCCCCCCCCCACCGTGTCCCCTAAAGACCCCGGAGTGCAGGTCACTACTCTTGGGCTGCTGTTCAGACCCTTATCTTACGTTTAATCGCCTCTCAACTGTTGATTTTTAACCAAGGGCTTTCCCAGGTCCTGTAAGGGATGTTTGTTCACCCTTTGATCTGCTTCTTTGATATCCTTTGTGAAGTCTTTAAACTGGCGCGGGTGCCCAGCCTGCCACACTTATTCATTCAACAAACTTGGACTGTTAAAAGGAACCAGCGCATAATTGATGATTTCCGTAAGGGAGGGTTTTCCCAAAGTAGGGTACACTCCCATTAACCAGAGGCTGATAGATTTTCAGTTATCTGCCTAGAAAATTAGTCACCTAAATGGCTTGATAGGACAAAACCTAGGGCTGAGCCCAGAGTAGATTTGTGGGGGAGAGACTCCCCACTCCTCAATTTCTTTTGCACCATGGTTCCCTGGCTACCTCCATTTTGTGACACATGGACTGGCCAGACAAAGACACTTAGGGACAACATTGAGGAATCAACTGATGTAGATACAAAAGTGTAAGAGTGTGTGTGTGTGTGTGAGTGTGTGTAACACACAAACTAATAGTAATAACATCCTTATGTTCCTTCCTATCAGAGGTCTGCCCCTGTGCACACACAACATAACCTACCCACGTGAGCGGCGTGTCTATGCGTGCGGCAGGGAGCGCACACACCCACAGAGAGAGGTCACAGCCTCTTCCCAGCTCTCTGAAGGAGGGATCTGGAGGCCAGAAGGGTTGGGGCATAATTGGGTTTGGCATTTCCTACCTCCGCCGCCCGGGAAGCTCTCTCTGTTTCATCCACAGACTGATCAACCCCTGTCATGTGCCTTTCCACATGGACGCCCCCGGCCCCCCAACTCAACATGCTCTTGGAAACTTCGTTAGTACCATTAATCTGCTGACCCAGGCAATTCAGTCTCTTCCTGCTACTCAGCCTCACCCCCTCCCCGGACAACTCCTGACCAGGCAGAAATCCTCTCCCGTTCAATCCACCCTTCTGCTGTCTAGCTTGTCCTATACTCTCTCGTCGTCACTCCTGTCCCGTAAGCCTTTCCCAAAATGTGGCATTTTGTCTGTCTAGTTCATGCTTGCCACCACTACCTAGAAGCAGAATGGGTCCCATAAAGTTGCCCCTTAAAGCCGAGGGTGTGGGGTCAGACTCTGGCTGTTAGGAACCGTACATGGGAAAACCTACCATGTTTGCAATATTAATGTTGTGGCTGGGCTAGACACCTTTACACAGCTTATTCAGGACCTAAGAGGAAGGCTTGATTTCCTCCACATCTCTTAAAATTGCTACTACAGACATTGTTTCTGAGACAGGGTTTTATGTAGCCCAGGCTACTCTCAAATGCAGTATGTAACTGAGGACCTTGACTTTCTACTCCTCCTCCCCCCAGCTGCTGAGTCCAAGGATCTCAGGAATACGCTACCACATCTGGGTCTACCACATTTGGGTCTGCGTTGTGCTGCTGATGGAACCTGGGCTTCCCGCCTGCTAGGCAGCCAGCCACTCCACTGACTGAGCCACACCCCAAGCCCTTGTCTGTTTCTGTTTTATTTACATTTATTTATTTTGTGTGTTTGCCTCTGTGTGTGCCACCGTGAACATGTGGAGGTCAGAGGACAACTTGCAGGAGTCGGTCTTCTTCTAGCCCACGACAGGCTCTGGGGATGAAACTCAGGTAGTCAAGCTCAGTGGTAAGCGCCTTCACCTGCTGAGCTGTCTCCCTAGCCCCTGGTTTGGTTTGGTCTGAGACTGGCTATTACTATACAGCCCCAGTTGTCCTGGAAATCACTATACATTCCAAGCCAGCCTTGAGCTCACTACCCTTCCCTCAGCATCCTGTGTGCTAAGATCTGGTGTGTGCCACTGTGTCTGCCTCTCGTGCCCCCATTTAATGGGGGGAGGAAAAATAGATCCTGGGGTAACTACTTGTTAAGGAATAGTAGAGAAAGATTGGAGGGCAGCTCTGCCTGACTCAAGCCATTCTTTCTGTTTTATAGAAAGGAAGAGGAGCTCCCTGTTCTCAAACCAGGTTCTAGGAAACCCCCGAAGAAAACCCTTATATAAAAGGACCCTGGCCCGAGGGCTGTCTTATTTACTCTGTGCCAAAGCTAGGCCTTGCGGCTGAAGTGTGTGTGTGTGTGTCCCTCCTGTCCTTTTCCTGTCTGCCAAGAAGGGGTCCATGATGTCCAGCCCCTGCTGTGCCCTGGTGCCAAGATACAGCGCCTCTGCCCGGCCCAGCCTCACAGGAGATGGTTCTGCTGCTTCCCTGGCCTCTGTGGTTGATGTCCTGGGCCCATTGTCCAGGCAGGAACAAAGACTACGGATTTAAGCCCAGTGACCAGGCAACTCTACGAAGCAGAAAAGACTGTCCCCCCTCGAGAAGCTGGGCCCAGCCGAATGTGTGTGTGGGGGTGTTGGGGGGGGAACCCGAGAGAAAGAGGACAGGGAACCTTTCAAAGTAACTAATTAAAGGGCCTTTGCCTGCCCCCTCCCCCTGGGTGCCTAATCTCTTTGGGGCAGTAGCCAGACAATGTGCCCGCCACCCTGCCCCCTCACTAGAGTTTTAAAACAAGAGACAACTTGAAGTTAATGAGCGCCACCTGACGGGGGTCCCCTAATGAGAGGGGGCTGCTGGCAGCTCACACATTCTCTGGTTCCATGAATAGCTCCCCTAACCCCCTGAGTTTTATTCAACTAGGGCTAGGGGCAGGGGGCAGAAAGGAAGGGGCCCTGCTCTGTGTGGAGCACGTGGACAGTGGTTTGGTGCCGGGAAGGAAGAAGGTCCACCTCCCCTCCCCCATGGCCCATGCCCAACGTGGAGGCTGAGCCTCACCGGTCTTTGGCTGATTGCCTCGGGGCCAGCCGGCTCTGTCCCTAGATCCTTGGTCACTGGCACAGACTGTTTGCTTTTCCAGACAGGACCCTGAGGCAGGGAAGAGATGTTTGGGGGCTGTAGGGTAGGTGGTAGGTAGAGCCAAGACTAGGGAGTCAGGAGACAACTGGAGGTCGATTGGGAAACCTTCCTTGAACATTGGTTAGTTTCCTGCCCATGCACTTCCCCATGTCTGACATTGTCTCTGGGTCTTTCATCTCTGACATTGCTTGGGCTCCTCCCTTCGATGGCTCCTTTCTCTGCTTCCCTAGAGCTGACCGTCCCTGCAACCAACTGTGGCTCCCCTGTCTCAGCACCTTCTGCTGCCAGCCGAGGTTGTGAGTGGGGGTGGGGGGGTAGCCTCTTTGGTAGGTTCATGGGCCTCAAACTTGTAAGCACCTAGACAAGGGTGTGTGGCAGACTAGGGCCAAGTTTGAGAACTCTTTGCAGGGGCGTCTGGAGAAAAGGGTGACTAGTTCAATCTCTCTCTCTTTCTTTCTTTCTTTCTTTCTTTCTTTCTTTCTTTCTTTCTTTCTTTCTTTCTTTCTTTCTCTTTCTCTTTTTTTAAAGATTTATTTATTGTTATATGTAAGTACACTGTAGCTATGTTCAGACACACCAGAAGAGGGCATCAGATCTCATTACAGATGGTTGTGAGCCACCATGTGGTTGCTGGGATTTGAACTCAGGACCTTCAGAAGACCAGTCAGTGCTATTACCCACTGAGCCATCTCACCAGCCCTAGCTCAATCTTTCTATTTTTTTTTTTAAAACCTCTGAATGCATTTATTTAGACTTTTGGATGTCTGCGTGTTTCCCTCTGAAAATGTTAAGAGCTGTGCCCCACCCACCCCATGGCCCGCCAGTCCAGCCTGCAGAGAGCGATTCCCAATTCCCGCTGCCTTGTAATTCCGAAATAAATGGAATTGGTAGCAAGTGAGTGCTGAGTGATGTCAGGGTGGCCCTCAGCAGCCTCCAGAGGGGTACAGTGGGGACAGTCTCACGGCGTCTTCTGATGGGCAGCCACTGTGCAGTGTGTGGCCGTTCCAGGCTGCCCACAGTTTGTCCAGGAAATTGTCCAGCGCTGGGGTGCCCTCCTTCAGGCCTTCGCTCTTGCAGGTCTCAGCTACCACTTGGCTGGGACTGCTGCTGTTGTCAAAGGGGTCCCCAGGCAAGATCTGTCAGTGGTCAAACACGCACTGGGGGAGGCCTGGCCACCAGTGTTGGGTCAATGGTCAGCAGTGAAGCCAAAGGACTCACTGACAGGCAGGTATGACTTGACTATGAACTTGGGGGGACTGGCCACCTGGGACTCCTCAAATAAAGCACACTTCCTGTTCGGGACACCAATCTTTCTCTTCTTAAACCAACGAACACTCCTGTCTCAGACAAACATTCCTACACTGCCTGCTCATCTGGAACCTGGGGCCAGCCTTCACTGGAATGTATGCCGGGACTCAGGATGCCAAGCTCCGAACTCAGATGGAGACTGTGTGAAGTGGGGTACAGGGCTTCTAACCTTTACTCTCAGTCAGGGGCTCCTTGGAATTTCCCTCTTCTGTTACCCGAGGAAGGCAGAAGCTGAAGGGGCAGCATTCTGAAGAACCCAGTGTAGCTTGAGGTGGAAGGGAGGGAGGGACAAGATGGCACGGGGGTCTCCAGCCATAGAGCATCATGGACAGAGGTGACTAATTTCCCAGCTACTCATGGTGAAAATACCACATTTCATGCTTTGTTGCAGATTCATAGAAAAAAAAATCCTATTAAAACCCAGTGGATTATTTATACAGTATAAACAAATGGTGGTCAAACATTTTGCATGTTTTGAAAAGAACCTAGAGCTATAGTGTCTGCTTGGACCTCGTCCATTGTGTGGTGGACTTGGATACTGGGTGTTCAAATGCTTTCAGTGTGCGTGGGTTGAAGTCAGGGAGAAAGGTTGGCGTGGGGAGCCTGTATGACTGTTCTGTCCAGCAGGGGGCGCCCTCTCCCAGTGTCAACACCCCCCTTCTCTACCTCGGTTGATTGGCAATGATTTCATATACCCTTTTTGTTTGGTCATCCCTTCCTCTCAACTCCTGGACCTGATTTGAGTTCATCCACATGGAGCACTGTAGGACTTTGGGTACACGGGACTGGGGTGTTGTGGCTGGATTCGTACAACACTAGTACTCCTGGAACTCACAAGGCTGTGTTGTGTACAAGCGTGTCTCTGTGGAAGTTGAGAATGTGGCCATGCGTGTGACCCGTGTCTGTTGACTGAGGTTATTTCTCCTCCTCTTAGTCAAGGTCACAGGTCTCTCAATCTTCCCATAAACCTGGCCTCTAGCACACACATATGCATGTGCGTATACATGTCCACAGGCTATGCCTGTGGACAGGGATACTGTCTCTAAAGCAGGCTTATGGGGGACAGGGTGGGCAGAGGTAGGTGGACAGAGAGCTACAGGTCTTCCTTTCTGACAGACATTAGGGACTCCAGCCTGAGAAGCTTGAATTCTCAGCCCTAATTTAGAGAGCGCTCCTCTGGAACACCCCGAGTCTCCTCTACCCCAGTACCCCAGAGGAAGGCTTTCGAAGTGGTTGTTGAGTCCTTTATCTGGTCAGCCTGGAGGCTCATCGTGGGAACCTACTGTAAAGCCCCAGGAGCTGGGTGAGCAGACTGGAGGGAAAGCTGGCTGCCCCCAGGGCAGGGACAGAACAGTCTCCCATCAGGTCCCTGTGCTGCTTGTCCCTGCCCACCAGGTGGTCCTGCCTCAGCAGTTTTATTACGCACAGGGAGATAATGCCTGCAGGGACCAGCTTGTTCTGAAGGAGAATGTGCAACCCCACCCTCAACCCCAAGGGCCAGCCTTAGGGGCCAGGCCTGGGCCTTGCTTGGTTTCTGGTCAGATGGCTCTCCAAGGGGCTCAGCTAGGATTACCCCAAAAAAGCCACTGACACCTCCAGTCCTAGACAGTCCTGCATTGGGGGAAGGGGTGGAAAGAAAAGGGCTGAGGGAGAGAGGTGGGACCAAGGGGGAGGGAAGGCTTCCTTGAAGGAAGACAAGAGAAAGTTTAATTGGGAAGAGGGTGGGGAATCTGAAAACACCAGCAGATGGAGTGGCTGCCTCTCTGGGCATCCCCGACAGGGAAGGGAAGAGTGGGGGTCACTGAGGGCACCTAGTCTACCATGAGTGCTCAGTGCAGTTGACAGGTGTAGGTGACATGGATTACCGTTTGATTTCTGTTGGTATTTATGGTCGTTTGCAGGAATCTTGTTCCCATGCTAACAGCCCGGAGTCCGATCAGCTAGCTAGCTAAGGAGCAGGACCCGGCCTAGGGGTACTTAATCCTTCCATCATAACCCTGTCTGTGTGTCTTCTTCCCTCGCTTGTTTCTTTGTCTCTCTCCTTTTCCCTCGTTCTTTCACCCCCTTCTCCTTTTTTTTGAGACAAAGTTTTGTTATGTAGCATAGGCAGTCTTTAAAACTCACTATCCTCCTGCCTCAGCCACCCAAGTGCTGGTTCACAGGAGTTCCTTACCTAGTCTGGCTTCCTTTTTTGTTTCTTCTTATGTTTTGTGGAGCTGGGGACTTCAGAGAATCCTGACGACATCCATCAAAGGAGAGGAGCAGCCCGGCCTGGAGGAGCCAACACTACCCTCGATGTTCTCACCACAGCCTGCACTTTATTAGAATTTATAAGTTGCCCCGATTGAGGGGGAAAATAATTAACATCCCTACAAATATATCGTAAACAAAATATTTATTAGAAATAAATAACTCATTTATTTTACATATTTCATTTCAACAATAACATTACCCAATTTATCATCTAACATTTTTGCAAGACAACTTAACGACTTACTTATTAGCATTTCCATTTTTCACCCGCGCACCATAAAGCACGGGCGCTCCCCAAATGGCCTGGCACAAGTCGAGCCAGGAGCTTGGAAGACCCTGGGGAGGGCTGTCGGTCCTCTGGCCCTCCCCATCTCTGACACACTCCAACGTATGGACAACTGACAGCTGACAGCACACGTATTCACCTTCAAACATAGATACCTTCCGCTTAAACACGTGGCCCCAATCCTCCCAGAGCAGCACCTCCAGAAGAGACACACACTAGCGTGCAAATTGACTTCATGACTCATTCCGAACACTCAAACCTCCCTCCTACACACTAACAGTCATCCAGATGTGCACGCACACACGGGCACATTCATACAAGGTTGCCCATGGTCCATACCCTACAGCACACACAGTCAGAGGCTGTGCACAATGTCCACTGCATATTTCATATAGCGGGGTACAAAGGGAAATAGCCATCTCTCCATCTGGTCCCTCAAAGTGGGATCAGGCAGGGCACTCAGGAGGGACCTGAGACCACCCACCCCCACCCACCTCCAACCCCACCCCAGACCTCACTGGGGACCGTTTGAGTCTCCCTCCATGTTCCTTTCCTCTTTCTCCAGCTTAGTAAGGACTTTCCGGGACCAACTGCCCATGTTTATTCCAAACTTCTGCTTCAGGAGGAATTGCTGAAGTGCCTGGCCGAAGTTTCTTCACCCTCAAACACAGGTGTGTTGTCTAGAACGTGAGGACCAGACCTTCCACAGCTGCCTGGATTCTGGGCTGGGGATTCAAGCCTGAGGCTCTGTACTCTATTCCTGGGTCTGGGTGAAGTGAGGTGAGACTTCCAGCAGATGTTCAGTATACTTGAGACCCCTACCTACCCAAGGTCAAGGTGGAGGCTACTGCTTCCTTCCTAAGCCTGGACTGGAAAACCCTTATGTTCCTACCTCAGAACCGATCTGAGGTCCGGTGGGTTTCCTGGATCCAGACATCTAGCAGGTACCAATAAATGCTAAGAGAATCAAGCTGTAGCGTCTCTGCCCATTTCCTCAATTATTAAGCAGTACACATTCGAGCATATTGTGTGCAGGCTCGGACTGAAGAAACACATGGGTGCGAATCCTCAAGGACACACATACTTGTGCACGCATGAGTATATCACTGTGAATTCTCCCTGGCCAACTCTGCCTTCAGTGCCAGCCCAACATATGGCGGATTAGAGACAGTTAGGGTGTTGAGGGTGAAGGCTGAGATGTTCCCTCTGAGTGGGCAGCATTTTTTTGCTCTCACCCTGGGAGGTAGAGGTGGGAGACAGGGCAGGGCAGGGCAGGGTAGGGTAGGGTAGGAGGCTCTTTGGAGTCAGCTTAGCCAGGGGCTGGGGGTGGGGTGGGGGTAGGGCCCGTGGGGAACACACACAATGGTTGGAGGTTGGAGGGTCTGAAACTGGAGACTTTAATAAAAGCCACTGACAGCAAATAAAGCTGCCAGGGGAGTCCCATTACCCACAACAAGGACCCTTTGTGAGCCAAGCAGAGCTGGGCTGACCCTTCTCCAGCAGCCTGGCTCCATCCCACCTACCCTGGGCCACCACTCCCAGCTCTCAGTCTCCACTCCCGTCTGTTCTTCAGCCCAGTCCGACCATCTCAGCTTCTCGCCAGCACTAAAGGGGGTACAGCAGGGTATACCCGTAGACCGGAAGCTCTTCTCGACGGCTACCACAAATCACCTTTGACTGATGATACCTCCAGTCCCAAGCTGTTTGGTCCAATAAGCCCCCTCCGAAGCATCTCTTGTGAACTGAGCCCACGCTCTGGACTCTATTTGCCCAGTCCATCCAGTAGGAGGGTGGGTTTGTGGTGGAGTGGGGCAGCCATGGATGTCTTGATCTTGATATTGACCCTCATACAGTCCTTAAAGCTCGCCTGTTCTTCTCTGGACCCCAGAGCCGATTCCTGTACCACGGTGTATCACAAGGTTGCTGCACTATGGTCAGGAGACCTGGTTGAGTCCCGAATTGCCCATTCACAGCTGTCTGACCTCGAGCGAGTCATTTCTCTCCTCTGAGTGTTAGTTGTCTTTATCTTCAAAGTGGGGTTGATTTAAAAGAATTCCTTTGAGGATTCATGGTCAAATGTGGATCCCACTTATAAACTTGATTTATTTTATGTATATGAGTGCCCTGTCTTCATGCACACCAGAAGAGGGCATCAGATGCCCTTACAGATGGTTGTGAGCCACCATGTGGTGGCTGGGACTTGAACTCAGGACCTCTGGAAGAGCAGCCAGTGTTCTTAACCACTGAGCCATCTCATTACCCCACTTATAAACTTTAAAGGCCCCTCGCTCTCCAAATGAGGGTTATCATAACAACTCACTTTAGCCCGAACTTGGAACCAAACTGTGACTTGTGCATTGGCTTCCAAGCAGGTTCAGAGTCCTCCTCTGACCTCCATCTTGATGGCTAACTACATCGCTGCGGGTAAGGGCGTCTCCACAAACAGATGCTCTATGAGAAACTGAAGAACAGAATAGGACATACTATAGAGTCTGACATCAGCTAAGAAGTTCATTTTTATTCAACACACACATATATATTATCTATCTATCTATCTATCTATCTATCTATCTATCTATCTATCTATCTATCTATCTATCTATCTATTTTTGGTGGAAGGTTTAGAAGCCATGTGGGGAAAAGAAAGTTGGGTTGCTGGCTTGAAGTTTGGGCAGATTTGGAGGAGTGTGGACGAAGTGAGAAGACAGTGGTCCCCAGTTCAGGTATGTTGGGAGTGTGAAGAGGTGCCAAGGCAAGAGATAGAAAGGGGCAGCCCATAGGATTTGGGGTTGTCACTTTAAGGACGAGGTGGGGCCTGAGATGGAGCACCACCCAGGGTGACAAGATGGGGTCTGGCCACCACAAGTCCCTCCCAGTCCGGCAGGAGGGGATTCTGGTGCAGGGCGGGGAGGGAGATTAGGAGGCGCTCTCAATTGCCTTAATGGGCTCTAAGAGGCGGGATCCTATTACAGCTCGGGGTGCCCCGGGGTGCCTTGCTGGGAAGACAAGCTAATCTGCCATGCAAATTAAATCCTGCCTCAAGACGCAAGGCCTGCTTAATGTGATCCATTACACAGTTTACTTGTTTATATCTAATATTGGAACAGGCAGCCCGGGCGGGCGGCAGCGGCAGGCGGAGCGGCCCAAAAGCAGGAGAGTAAATTACCGGCAAAATGAGCTTTTCCAGCCTCCGCCGCTGCCGCCACCCGCGCAGGCCCGGCTCCCGCATCCCGGGCGCTCCCGCCCGCCCTTCGGCCCGCCCGCAGCGTCCCTCGCATGGCTTGCGGTTCTGCTTTCTCCTGGTTGGCCTTTGAGTCTCTTTCTTCTCTTTGTCTTTTTCGTTCTTCTTCTGTCCTTTGACCAGTCTGCTTCCTCACCCTTTTCTCTCTGGGTCTTGGGTTCAGCCTCAGGCCTCTCTTGGGCGGAATCTACTTTATTCTTGGCGTTCTGTCTCTCACTTTTAGCTTTTTCCTGGATGATTATAATCTCTTCCCGTAGCCGTGATGGACACTTGGGTCTCTGTTGATGCCCGGTAACCCTGTGGTCCCGTGTGTGTGGAAGGTGGAGGCTGAGCTCAGGAGGCCTGGGCTCACAGACCAGCACATTAGCCCTGGAAGGTGGGCCTGGGGATTCAGGGCTTGGGTCAGAGAGCAGAGCTATGTTTCCAGTGACTCTGTCCTTAGCTGTGAAGGTGTGTATTTGGAAGGTATCACTGTTCGGGGTCCTTATATGGGCCTGCCAGAGTGGGTATGGGTGTGCATCAGAGACCTGCTCTCTCTCTCTCTCTCTCTCTCTCTCTCTCTCTCTCTCTCTGTGTGTGTGTGTGTGTGTGTGTGTGTGTGTGTGTGTGTGTGTGTGTGGTGGTATAAGCTCAAAATTTTGTCTTCCATCTCTTCTGCTGGACTTTCGTGCACCTTTGGTCTAGTTCAACAGGGACATGAAGTTCCAGTACTTTTCTGACACTTCCCTCTCCTTTTGGCTCTCTGCACAGCTCCTCGCAGGACCACCTGATTGGTCACCACCTGTGTCCCTGTGGGTCACATTAGACTTTATCATGGCTTCTCATTCTGGCCTATATCCTTTGTGGAGATCTCTTTCAAGTCATAAGCTCTAAGGCCTGAGTCTGCACCAAGGCCGACGCCAACCTACGCCAACCTAGAGTCGGCCAGAAGCCGACTGAGAAAGGACGAAACCCAACAAGAAGACCAGAGAGTCAAAGACGCTCAGCACGGAGCGGGTGGTAGACACGGGATAGACAAGCCGAAGGACTCCAGTGGAGGACAGACAGGAAGAGTGGCTGAAGATCTGTGACTGGGAATTCGTGCTTGAGCTCATGGAGAATACAGATCTGTCATCGAGGGGACATGTGATTAAAGCTACTTGGGGCTGGGGGTACAGGAAGTGCTGCCGGTTTCTGTCCGGTGGCCTCATGGTGAGATGGAAATGAATTCAGCTGAAGTCTCAGGACCTCTAGTGGTGCTCTGGTGTTGAGGGGGCTCTCAGGTCCCCGAGCAGGCAGGGCAGAGAAGTGCCCACAGCCTTGGCTCCGACAGCTGCTACTCTTGTGCCAGCCCTGTACAGCACACACGCTCCCACACAGGTGTCACGTGCCACGCTGGAGGCTTGCCAGTGAGCTTCTCTGGCTTCTGTCCAGAGTCTCGAGCTGGAGCCCCCGTCCCAGTCTCGATGGCCATGACCTCTGACATGCTAACCCCCACCTATCTACGGGCCTTGCCCCTCAGGTCAGTGAGTGGTAATGACCCCTACTCTTCAGTCCCCAGACATCCAGGGAACCTGGCGTCCCAGTTCACTTGGATTCTCAAGACCCTCAAAGGTTTCACTTCTTTAACTTCTGTGGACATGTCTTCTTGTCCCTGACCTCCGGCCCTGGTTGGGTGGGGGGTTTGCTGAATGCAGGGAAGGAGGGAAGGTGTGAGCCTGTGTGGAATGGGGGCTGTTTAGATAAACAGATGGCAACAAATGGCATAAAATTATATACCCATAATGTCAGTTCATAACATTTTGTTCGACATACTTGATTTAATCGCTTAGCTGACGATTTGGCTTTTGGGCCCATATGGTGGGGAATGAAGCTGCGTGGCACCCGCTCCAATCTGGCTCTTTTATCACCAAGGCTGGAGGGGTGGGGATGGGGGGGGCTGTCTGGGGGGGGGGAGAAGAAAGGATGCAGATGGAAAGGGAATGAGCTGACAGGAAAGGGACCAGGGAGGGGATGACTGTACGGACTGAGGGGGGGCGGGACCCTGGCAGGATAGAGGACTTCTGAAGACAGTGTGGGTGGGGCCCAAGTCAGATGGGACAGAAAGAAGGGCCATCCCCAAGAGCCCTGGACTCCTTCACTACCACTACTTGATGTTGCTAAGCCTGTGACTTCAGTAACCTAGTGGTGGCCTTTGTACTTTTCAAAACCAAGATCTAGACCTCTGGGGCTAGTCTGTCACTTTTGCTAAACTTTGTATGTGTGGGTCCATGGGAGAATATCTTGGAAACTGTCACGTCCTTGTGTGATGGGTTATGTCTGTGCCCCTTCACTTTGAGCAGCTGTGAGGACCTGAGTGGTGCTGGTGACAGAGTCTTGGGTCTGGCGAGACTGTGACTTCTGGGTGTGTGGGTATAAGCATGTGCTTAGGTAGGGATGAGGTAGGTGTGGCTGTGTGTACGATGTAGTGGACCTGGGGGGCCACGAGTTAGGGCTTCGCAGGGTGAGATGGCTGAGTGTACAAAGGTTTCAGATGGTTGTGCGCACACTGCATGTTCAGACAGTATTCCTGAGTA
This sequence comes from Mus pahari, assembly GCF_900095145.1. Classification (NCBI taxonomy): domain Eukaryota; kingdom Metazoa; phylum Chordata; class Mammalia; order Rodentia; family Muridae; genus Mus; species Mus pahari. The sequence goes on along the minus strand of NC_034590.1, from coordinate 156,247,973 downwards.
TGGGGAGGCAGTCATCTCCAGGATTCTAGGTGTGAATCCTGGTTCGGGGGGGATGCTGTGTGTGTGTGTGTGTGTGTGTGTGTGTGTGTGTGTGTGTGTATGTGTGAGTGTTTGTGTGTATGTGTGTATGCGTGTGAATATGTGTGTGTTTGTGTGTGTATGTGTTTGTATGTGTATGTGTGTGTATTTGTGTATGCGTATATGTATGTGTTTGTGTGTGTTTGTGTGTGTATGTGTGTGTTTGTGTTTGTGTATGTGTGTATGGATGTATGTGTGTGTGTGTGTGTGTGTATGTGTGTGTGTGCAGGAATGTATATTTAAGCACTTCCCCTTAGGCTTTCCATGGTGTCCCTTCTCAAATCTCCTGGCTTTAGGCACAAGCCACTGGTTAATTCAGCTCTAGGCCGGGTGCTTCCTAGAAAAGTGCCAGACCCTTTCCCACAGAGATAACCTGCCTCTTTCCCATCACCAGTCCAGCTTGATTTGCTTACCCAGGGCCTTCCTAGACTTAAAGCTGTGCCAGCCCCCACAAGCAAAGAATCTGGGCCCAAATCAGCGCCCATCACTCACTTTGCAGCCTCATCTACCTCCTGCTGGGTGATGCCCGCTGGCTCTGGAAATGGGGGCTGGCACCTGCAGAGGGTTGGGAGCCCTCTTTCCTCTCCCGCCTCCTCATGATCCATATCCCCCCAACTCCAGCACTGGCTTTGTGTGCTGAGAATACTGTCTTACTGCCTGTCTCCCTGTGAGTCTTGCTGCCGTGGTACCTTGCCCTAGACAGTCTTTTCATTTCTGATATTCCCTGCCCCCTGCTTCTCTCTGTCCCTTGTTTCATCTCTTCTTCTCACACTCTTCCCCCCACCCCACCCCCCGCTTTTCTTTCCTTGTGTCTTAATTCTAAGGTCCCTCCCTGGAGCTGCACATCAGGGTTGACTTACGGTGGGACCATAGGCCCCAGGATGACCCTCTACTTTTGGAAACCCCTCTTCTCATTCCTTCAAGCCATCAGGATGCAGGAAGATCCAGTGGTGTTGGCTGGGAGTGTGATAGGGCCAGGGTGGGCACACTGGCTACTGGTGTCTTCTCTAAGGGCAAGTATCCCCAGTACTCCAATCCCAGAGGATGCTGTGATTTGAAGAAACCCTGAAATTCTCAAGTCATTTGGTCATTAATTCCCCACCCCCCAGTAAACGTGTGTGTGTGTGTGTGTGTGTGTGTGTGTGTGTGTGTGNGTGTGTGTGTGTGTGTGTGTGTGTGTGTGTGAGAGAGAGAGAGAGAGAGAGAGAGAGAGAGAGAGAGAGAGAGAGAGAGAGAGACAGCAGTGTGTCACAGTGTATTTCAGTGGTAGAGGCTCAGCCAGCATTCCCAAAGACCCTGGATTTGAACCCCAGCACCAAAAGGAAAAAAAAAACAAAACCTATAGGGCACATTTGATGAGCCAAGCATTGAGCTAGGTAACACAAGCATAGTGCTTACAGACAGTTGTCCACAGGGTGTCACTACGTGAGGGAGATGGGTGTGCAAGCAAGCGAGGATGCCATTCATCCAGGAGGTGGGAGAGGGCCAGCAAAGGGCTCCCGGCTGCATTAAAACGTCTTCTTTCTTACAAAAGGAGAAAAGAAACAAACACTGAAGGCATTCTTCTCTTCCTCTTGTCCCCCTTCACTGGAGATCAGTCCTAGAACCCTGCACATACTAAGAAAGTGCTCTACAATTGAGTTATATCCCAGCATAGCATTTTTTTTTCCTACTAACACATACTTGCTCAATGTAGAATGCTTCAAAAGTACAAAAAAAGCTCAAAACAAAAAAACCCAAACAATAAACAAATAAACAAACAAGCAAAAACAAAACAAACCAACCAACCAAAACAAACCCCCAAATTCCCTGTTTTGGGGGACAGGGTCTTCTCATGCTTCCTGGCCTGGCCCAGAACCTTCTGTGCCATTCAAGCCTGGGTCCCCCTGCCTCAGCTTTTGGACTGTTGGAATTATGAGCACGCACTGTCACACTTGACTCAAATAAAACTTTTAAAGAAAAAATTTGGATGGGAGATATGACTTATTGTTTAAAAGCACTGGTTGATACACCAGAGGACAGGGGTTCGTTCCCTGAGCCACATAGTGGCTTAATGCTGTGACTCCAGTCCCAGGGGATTAGACACCCTCTTCTGGCCTCCTTGGGCACACTGTACATGGTATGCAGATACAAATGTAAGCAAAATGCATACATACATACATACATACATACATACATACATAAAATAAAAATAAGTTTTCAACGTTAAAAAAAAAGAGATCTTAGAGAATCTTGAGAGATGGTGGAATTTTATATTTTTAATTTGCTTATTAATCTGTTATTTAGGCAGAGTCTCACTATGTAGCCCTGCTGGCCTAGGATTTTTAGACTAGGCTGGGTCTGAATGCACAGAGATCTGCTTGCCTCTACCTCCTAAATGCTGCAATTATAGGTGTGCGTCAGCACACTGAGCAAGGGATGGCAGAGTGCTATGCAGTGAATGTGGTGGTGGGGTGGACCAGATGTAGTGGAGTTTGGAGAGACCATTCCAGGTAGAGATAGGGGACCACGAGTCCAGACAGCGTTTTGCAAGTTCGAGTGTAAGCATCTGCTGCTGTAGTGGAAGGCTGGGGGCCCTGTGTGCTGCTGAAGAGTCCACTCTTCAAGGGAACAGCCCCCACCATCTTGAAGGGTAGGTATTAAGCAGGTGACTGCTGTGGTCATATTTCCCTTGTTAGGTGATTCTGAAGAATGGGTGAGAGGTGGTTGGGACCTAAGCAGAAAGATCAACGGAAAAAAAACAAAAACAAAGAAAGAGGTAATGGAAGGTAATGACTGGGGTTGTGCAATGGAAGAGGGGAGGGGAACTGGAGGGAAAACAGAATGAAGAGGACCAGAAACTGGCTGGAAAGGGGTGGGGGAGGGGCTGGAGAGAAGAGACAGCCAAGATTGAGTCCCGGGTCTTTAGTAGAAATGTGGTCCTGTTCATTAACTTGAGAATTTAGTGGAGAAGGATTAGGGCCAAGGTTGAGGGAGTCCCCTGTTTGATTTTAAATATGTTGAGTGAGACAGGGAGACATCATGTGGAAATGTTCAGTGAGTGGTGAATCTCAGGCTCTGGGCCTGGAGTGTAGATTTGGGAATTACAGCTCATCTCTCTGTGTGAATCAACAGATATCTCTGGTAGATTGGCCTGAGACTGCTGTGGGGAATAAGACACCCCCCACCCCCATTTCCTTGTAAGTGATCTATCAATGAGTGAGTGATGTTTAAGGCTATGGGGACACTTCCCAGGAGGATGAGGGAATGCTAGTGTACCAATGTTGGCAGGCAGTGTAGGAACAGAAGGCCAGAAGGTTGGGGTTGGCGGGGTGTGTCCTGTAGTCCCTCTTCTCCAGTTCTACTCCTTCAGTGTGTTATGGAACCTCGTGACTGCCTGTGAGGTGGCCAGACTCCCCGCTGCCCTGCTCCTACTCATGGAGTTGATGAGAATCCATCCAACAAAAATGTTTCTATCTTACCCACAGATCCTTCTTTAACTCCTGATACTGAAGGAAACCAAGGGCCCTCAAAGCTCTCAATGACCTGGCTCTACCTGGCCCCTGTCTCGTCCACAGCTAGGTCTTACGATTCCTGTCCAAACCAACTTCAGAGCCTTCATCAGCTTTCACTCCCGCCAGCTCCCAGATTCTTCCCCTTGGCACCATCTCCCTCTTCCAATCATCCCAAAGGACCTGATGACCTGACTCTAGGGACTGCCATCTGGGAGGCTCCCTGGTGCCTCTAGAAGCCTGCACAGCCTCTCTGCTGCTCTTGTGCACTGGTCTGAATGTCTATGTGTGCCTTCTGGCATCCATGTGGGAATAGCAGGTAGAGCTATTTTGTTGATTAGGTCATAAGGAAAAACCTTCATGAGAGGAACTCCTGCTTAGTTGGCCCATCCCACCATTTTAGGACACAGCAAGACGTTGCCATTTATGAAGAAATAGGCCCTTACTAGCCACAAGCTGCTGGGTCCTTGACCATGAAGTTTCTGCTTTCACAACAATGAGAAATCAATTTCTGCTTTCTTATTCTTTTTAAAGATTTATTTATTAATTATGTATACAGCATTCTATCTGCATATATGCCTGCAGGCCAGAAGAGGGCACCATATCACATTATCGATAATTATGGGCCACCATGTGGTTGCTGGGAATTGAACTCAGGACCTCTGGAAGAACAATCAGTGCTCTTAACCTCTGAGCCATCTCTCCAACCCTGCTTTTTAATTTTTTTTAGAGGATGTGTTTGTTTGTTTGTTTAGACAGGGTCTCATGCTGCTCAGGTTGACTTCAAACATTTGATATAGACTAAGTTAACCTTGTCCCGGTTCTCCTACATCCACCAATTATAGGCATGTACCACCACACCTAGGTTTTTCTTTTGTGGTGCTGGGAATTGAACCTGGGTCTTTGTGAATGCTAGGCTAAATGCTCTACCAACTGAGCTGTATCCCTAGCTTTTAATCCTTGTTTCTAAGTTTATGGCATTTTGTAATATTACTTTGAATAAATGAACAGTTTCTCTTTGTATGAGCCCCTAGTAGTTCATACAGTGATTGTCATTTTGTGAGTCTGTCTTTGCCCCTGGGCAAAGAAATCCTTCTGGTAGGGCTTGAGGTTTGTTCCTGTCTATAGCTCCTGGCAGATATGAGGTGTTCAGAGTTGTAGTTGGTAGAGTAGTGTAGGCTGGTAGGCAGATGGGCTTCAGTTGGTCACAGCTGGGTGTTAGGCTGGGCTGATGTAGAGTTGGGATTGGCTGATGTAGGAGACCTGGTGTTTGGGGCAAGGGCAGGGCTGGTGCTGAAATAGAACTGGTGGGGAGGTGGGTGGAGTACAGGGGTGGAGTTGGTGCAGGTGTAGGGCTGGGTGCCTTGGGTGTGATGGGAATGGAATGTTAAGGAGTAAGGGAGGAAACAGGGTGCTAGGCATGAGGGGCAGGGAAGTGAGGACAGGGTGAGCAGAGAATACCAGAGCACAAGAGGGCCTTTGAGACCTCTCCAGGGTTCTGACTTTCAATGCTGCTGATCCAGCGCTTCCTCAGTAGCCGGCTTTTCCCCAGAAGGAGAGAAGAGGAGAGGTCCTGGGGAGAAGAACCTGAGAGGGTGAAGAAGGATTTTCATTATGAAGTTAATTAGCTTCAGAGCCACTGCACCTTTCAGGACGAGGAATTAGAGGGATTTAATTGCTTTATCAGCCTTCCCTTTGATTTTCAGCAATCAGGCCGATTCCATTTAATTTAACTGCCACAGACGAGGAGAAAATTGATGCGCTCACCTGCCTTGGAGCAGAAAGAGAGAGAGAGAGAGAGAGAGAGAGAGAGAGAGAGAGAGAGAGAGAGAGAGAGAGAGAGAGAGAGAGAGAAAGTAGGAGAGGGGGAGCCAGACTGGCAAACACAGAGTCTGCAGATTAATGAAAACCAACAGCAATTGCTCACAATTGGATATGAAGTGTGCCCTCGAGGTGTTTGGAGCCGGGGATGCAGGGCTCTGTGTGTTTGTGTATCTGGCTTCGTGGGAGTTTGTAACTAGGCATGTTTGGGCGGGTGTGACTGTGGGTGATTCGGTTGATGTGGAGGTGGGTATGTGGGTGAATGCTGGTATCTGGTTATAGGGATGTGACGTTAGAGGCATATGATTGGCTGTCAGACACTCCTCGCATGCTGCAACGAGGGTGTGAGAGAGGGTGACTGTCACAGCCCATGGAACTCTGAGTAACATAGTGACTCTATGCATGTCATCGTGTGGGTAAGAGCTTCCCCCTGTGTGAGCTGCCCAGACACTACTGAATGAGCTGCTGCCAGAGCCAGGCACAGAGCTGCAGGATAATGGAGGAGTCAGGGTCCTCATGTGCAGGTCGGCAGTCCCACAGAGGAGACTGGTAAATAGTGCCATGGCAATGGCCCAGACTGTGTGGTTTACTCTGGTAGTACCATTCTGGAAGCTCTCAGAAGGGATGCTTAAAAGACACTATAGTTTCTGTGTGCGAAGGGATTGCTGGCATGGGGTACAGGATAGTAGACATTGTGACCAGATCCAACAGTCTATGTAGCATGAGAGGAAGCTGGGGTTTTCAGGAGGACTCTAGATCAATGCTTTTCAATCTTTCTGATGCCGTGACCCTTTGATATAGGCCCTCATGTTGCGGTAACCTGCCAACCATAAAATTATTTTTGTTGCTACTTCATAACTGTAATTTTGCTAGTGTTAGGAATCATAATGTTAAAAAAAAATCTGTTTTCCAACGGTCTTAGGCAACTCCTCTGAAAGGGTTGTTGGATTCCGGATTGGGGTGGGGGGAGGGTTGTGACCCATAGGTTGAGAACTGCTGTTCTTGATGGTGCTGAAAAATATGGACTTTAAATAGGAAATAACTCTCAGATTTGTATGTTAAAAAGATGGGTTGGGGGGGGGCTGGAGAGATGGCTCAGCAGTTAAGAGCACTGAATGCATTTCCGAAGGTCCTGAGTTCAAATCCCAGCAACCACATGGTGGCTCACAACCATCTGTAATGATATCAGATGCCCTCTTCTGGTGTGTCTGAGGACAGCTACAGTGTACTTATATATAAAATGAATAAATCTTAAAAAAAAAAAAAAAGAAATGGGTTGATGTATGGGGGACAGTTGGGGAAGCAAGACCAGAGGCAAGATCTCTCAAGGATGCAGGGGGGAAGAGAAGAGAGCGAGGAGGGGCTGGATTAGATAGGATGAGCAGGATTTGGGAAGGGAAGATGGACAAAACGCATGCTAGAGGTTTCTAAACAGAGAGCAGTCAGTGGTTCCTTAAAGGCGCTCACTGGAGTGAGAGCGAGCTGGAGGCCTGAGCTGGAGGCCTAGCACAACTCAGCCTTGAACATAGGCAGTCTGAGTTACTAGGACGTTAGGGTTAATGTATCCACTGAGCAGCTAAATACAGGGCTGGGGTTCAGCAGGAAGAACCAGCCTGGGAACACAGGAACGTGACTGGGGCAGAGGAGAGTGGGAGTGTGCGTGGATCAAGGTGAAAAGCAGGTGGGCACTTGGGAGGTAGAAACAGGTAGATCACAAGGTCATGGGCAGAGGCTGGAGAGATGGCTCAGAGGTTCTTCCAGAGGACCTGGGTAAATTCCCAGCACCCACATAGCAGCTTACAACTGCCTGTAACTCCAATATCTGACACCCTCACGCAGATATACATGCAGGAAAAAACACCGATGCACATAAAATAAAATAAGCAAATTATTTTTTAAAAAGATTTATTTATTTATTATATGTAAGTACACTGTAGCTGTCTTCAGACACTCCAGAAGAGGGCGTCAGATCTTGTTACGGATGGTTATGAGCCA
>NC_034590.1:156237100-156239478 GCF_900095145.1 Mus pahari | reverse complement strand
TGTTCCACCTACAGGGTTGCAGCCCCCTTCTGTTCCTTGGGTACTTTCTCTAGCTCCTCCATTGGGGATGAACTCAGTTTTTAGAATTCTATAGATGGAGTTTGAATCAGTTCCCAATGGTAGGGGGTGGAGCTCCAAGCTCCCAGCATGCATGAAGGCTTGGAGATGGTCAGGTTCATGCTGGAGTCTGGCACAGCAGGTGTGCAGGGTGATGATGGGGATTGCAAAGTGAGTTGGGCTGTTGGGGGCTTTGAATACCAAGTCATTATTAGTACTGTAACCTGTGACCAGGCACTGGTGACTGTAGCGACTGGCCATATTCTAGCAATCACTTTCCGCTAGGTTCTCCCCGAAGTCAGAGCTGGAGACTTGGGCTGGGGCAAAGGCAGAGATTTGGGAGGTGACTCCAGGGAGCCGGGATAAAGAGCAAAACAGAAGAAAGCTGGTTGCCGCTACTGCAGACAACTGAAGCACAATTGTGAGAGACGCTCTGAGGAAGCATGCAGGCTGAACTTCAAAACTGTCTCTTTACAGGAAGGGCATCTGGGCCTTTACCTACTGAGTCAGGTCCCATTGGAAGGTTGCTGCCAGAGCCTTGACATATCTTTTCCTGGGCTAGTTGAATGGGCACTAAAAGTAGGCTGAGAGGAGCAGTTGGTAGGACCACTGAACTGCTAACACTGAGACAAACGCATGAAAGTAGATTGGAGGGGAGTGGTTAAGAATATGTGTTGCTCCTGCAGGACCTGAGTTTGGTTCTCAGCTCCTATGTCAGGTGTCTCACAACTGCCTGTAATTCCATGTCTAGGAGATCCCATGCCCTCTCTGTCCCCCGGGAGCAGTGCAGTCACACCTACACACCCTAGCACATTATACACCTAATTAAGTTAATTAATTTTTTTGAGTCTGGTCTTTCAATGTAGTCCTGACTGTCCTAGAACTCACTATAGAGACCAGACTGGCCTTGAACTCACAGAAATCTGCCTTCTGAGTGCTGGGATCAAAGGCATGCATATATATATTAATTTACATATATAAATTATATATAAATTAATAAATATACATTAATATATTAATTATAATCCTAATTTAAAAACATTTATGAAAGGAGCAGATCAGAGCTGGGTAGGCTAGAGTAAGATGACTGCACTATTTAGGCAATCCAAGATAGAGAACAGGAGGGCTGGATAGAGGAAGGGCCGCCTTGAAAGTATAAAATGAATTGCACTGGGAGATAAACTCCACGTTAGCATTTGTGAGAGGCAGAATAATGGCCTGCCAATAGCCTGGTCCTGAGAACCTGCAATTACCTTGTAAAGCTGGGGGAGTTAAGGTTGCTGAGGGTCACTATGTGCACAGAAACCCTTATAAACAGGGATAGGAGAGTCAGAGTCTCGACTTGCAATGCTTCTTCGCTGGCTCTGAAGACTGAGAAGGGGCCATGAGCTGAGGGATTCAGGTGCCCCCTGAAGTTTCGAAAAGCCAGAGAATGAGTTCTCCCTTAAAACCTTCTGGAAAGACTAGGCCTGTTGACACTCTGACCAGAGTCTGGTGAGGCCTAGCTTTATCTTCGGCTCCACACTGAAAGATAATGAATTGGGGCTATTGTAAGTCACTAAGCATGTGGTATCTGGTACAGCAGCAAAATAATAAACAAACAAATAAATAAATAAATAAATAATTTTAAAAGTAAAAGGGAACCTGTGATAGCTAGTCTCACTTGTCAACTTGACTGTACCTGAACTGAACGACAATCCAGAGAGAGCAGCCACACCTGTGACCCGGATCTTGAAGCAGGAAGACACATGCTTTTGATCCAGATCTGGAGGCACACCTTTATCTGGGTCATACCTTTTGCTGGAGGCTTTATATAAGGAAATCGGAGGAAGGAGGGACTTGTTCTTCTTGCCTGCTTGCACTCACTCTGCCAGCACATCCTTTGGTGGAGCCTGCTTCTTCAGGATTCCACCTTATACAGAAGACCAGCTGAGATGTGAAGCCCTGTGGGACTGAGCAACTGCCTGACTCCTGGGCTTTCCATCCACAGCTGCCCCATTGTTGGATTAGTTGGCCTGTAAGTCATTCCAATAAATTTCATATATATGTGTGTACATATATGCATATATGGAATTATATAATAATTAATCAAATAATCATTTAAATTAAATAGATATTTAATAATTATATAATTAAAATAATAACAATACATTATTATTATTATTATTATTTTATGTGTTTTGCCTACATGTATGTATTTGTACTACATGTATGTCTGGTTCCTGAGTAGGTCACAAAAGGGCATAGGATCCCCTGAAGCTGTGAGTAGAACCCAAGTCCTTTGGAAGAACATCCAGTGTTCTTTTTTTCTTTTTTTTTTA
>NC_034590.1:156231236-156236230 GCF_900095145.1 Mus pahari | reverse complement strand
TATATATATATATATACATATATATATATATATATAAAATCCCAGCCACAGGAATTTCTTTATACTGTTCAAGACTCCACACTAACATGGTGATTCTGAAAATACAGAAGCAAGGGAGGTTGCTAAGGGCAGAACTGGTGGGGGCGGGGTGCAGGAAAGGGTGTTAGGGCTAATGGAGAAGTTGTGGGTAGAGGCTGGCCCTGTTGATCTCTGTTGATAAACTGTGTCCTCTGTCTTTGGAGGTGGCCTGCAGAGCATCTTTGCACCCTTAGACCAGTTGTGAGTTGCAGGACTCTGATGTGTCACTCACATACTCTGCGGTATGAATATGGTTCTTTCTTAGAGTTCCCACTGCACAGCCTTGCAAACGGTAGAAGGGGAAAGAGTATATGCGGTGTTTGCTTTGTTTAGGGAGATAGAACGGGATTTTTCCTTGGCTCTTTCTGAATACAGAGTCTCAGCCTTGCCTGGAATCAAGAAAGCAAAAGCAATCTTAGGTGCAAAGGCCCTGGCAGAGGGAATGGAGCCTGAAAGAGATCAGGCCCTGGAGGCCAGGCTGTCAGGAGTCCATGCCTGTGCCCTGCTGTCAGCCCCATTCCTTGGGAGGACAGCTTATCCCTCTCCCCCCACAGCCTTTTGATTAGAATGTGGACTCTAAGTTAGAATTAACCTGATTAATGTAATGAAGGCAGGGCCGGCTCAGCACCACCCGGTGATGAGGGGAGATGGATTGGGAGCGAAGGCGCTGGGATGGAGGCGCGGCCGTAATTGGCGCGTTTACTGCTACCTGCCTCGCTGACCTCGCTGTTTAGCCCATTAATGATGATGCACAAGCCTTACTGTCCAAAGATAATGACAAAGAATCTCAGGGGAGGGGCTAGACCTGGGACCTGGGGTCCTAGGAGCCGCGAAGCTGAGGGTGGTGAGGTTAGGGATCCGAGCCATGACATGGATATGAGTATTCAAGGCCAAGGGTCTCTGTAAAAAAAAAAAAAAAAAAAAGGTTGGGGGAAATAGCTCTTGATGATATATGAAATAACTGACCAGCTTCCCAAGAGCTGTTGTAGCTGGCCTGGCTCTTTAACTGGGCAGGAGGGAGGCAGTCATAACTGTTTTCCTGCTTGAAGGGTTTCTGGGAGGGCTCTAGGAAGGAACTCCAAGTCTTCTAGGAGGGACGCAGGTAGGCAAGGGCAGATCAGTGGTTTCCTCACTGCTTCCTGCACCAGCCTGGGGAAGAGAAGAGTTGGTGGAGGGAAGGCAGAGATTTTGGGGTGCGGTGAGGGCACACTCCGTTGTGTATTGACTGCAGACCTGTGCGCTGGTTAATAAAAAGTACTTTAATCAATTTCCTCTTGGTGCCTCCAAGAAGATAAAATGGCTAGCTCTGGTATGCTGCCTCTCCATGAACTTTAGCCCTAGTCCTGTTCGTTCTTTCGTTCATTCATTCATTCATTCGATCATTGGTTCATTCATTCATTTATATAGGGGAGAGCTGTCTAGTTTGGCGAAACTTACTGTTGCCTCTTGGCATACTATTCTCCCTCTCTGGACTTCAGTTGGCTACTGTGTAAGTGAGAACAGGGTGGTCAGCTGACACACAATGCGGAGATACCACACATCTTTAGGGCATCTGTACTCTGGGACGGGGAGATCATAGAGACTGGGGTGCATGATGTGAAATTCACAAAGAATCAATAAAAGTTAAAAACAATTAAAATAAAACAAAACAAAAAAACAAGAATAGAATTATGCAATATACATGGTTTGGGAAGCTTTATTTCTCATTTAATAACATATTTGTGGAGACTTTTTCATGTCAGTGAATACAGTTCTGTAGTAACCATGACTAATGATACATAATAGTCTCCTGTAAGGATTGAATAATATTTTGTCAGTGGACTCTTGTCTACGCTTTCTCCTCTTATAAATGATAATGTGAGGAATATTCCTGAATCTACATGTCTGTATCTAGGAAAAGAATGGCAGGATGTCACTGTGACCAACGTGACTGCGTGGGAAGTTTTCCAGTGAGGTCAGATTGGCTGAGCTTTTAAGTTTACCATGATAGGAATGAAGAATGACCAAGGTGGGGGACTCCTGGCTGGCACCAGCTCTACTGGAGCAGAGGATGCTCCCCAGCCCCACGTGCACCTGTACCTGCCCTGGTAAGGACTCCAGAGCAACCACAGAGGGAGGTGCAAATGGATCAAACCTAGAGGGCTTGCCTAAGTATATTGATGAATAAAAAAAGCTATGGTTATGTGTATGTATGTATACATATACCCATACCCATATACATACATGTGTATATATGCCCATGCATCTTTTTTCAAGGAAATTAGTTTTTTAAAAAAAATTTCAAGACAGGGTTTCTCTATGTAATCCTGGCTGTCCTGGAACTCACTTTGTAGGTCAGGCTGGCCCGGAACTCAGAAATCTGCCTGCCTCTGCCTCCCAAGTGCTGGGATTAAAGGCGTGCGCCACCACCACCTGGCAAAATTAATTTCTGTTTTGTTTTGTTTTTTTCAAGACAGGGTTTCTCTGTGTAGCCCTGGCTGTCCTGGAACTCACTCTGTAGACCAGGCTGGCCTCAAACTAAGAAATCTGCCTGCCTCTGCCTCCCAAGTGTTGGGATTAAAGGTGTGCGCCACCACCGCCCGGCTGAAATTAAATTTTTTAATAAGATAAAAAACATTCTCCTTGATTTGTTTCCTTATTTACAGACTGTCAGTGCTAAAAATAATTTTAAAAAAACTTCTCTTTTATTGCATGTCATAGTGGTAAATAAAAGAAAAGAAATATGCCATTTTAGTTCTTAAAATTACATATATATAATTTATATGAAAATATATGTTTTATTTACTTCTATGTCTGTGTACCACATGCATGCATGGTGCCCTTAGAGGCCAGAAGAGGGTATCAGAGTTCATGAAAGTAGTTACAGAGGGTTGTGTGCCACCATGTGGATGCTGGGAATCTAACTGGGGCTGTCCGGAAGAGCCTGCAGTGCTGTTTACCACTGAGCCATCTCTCCAGCCCTCATTGTAGTAACTTCTAAGTGTGCAGTTAAGAAGCATTGATTATTCAGTGTGTCGTGCAACCACAACAACTATCTAAAATGTTTTAATCACCACTAATAAAAATATCATACACAGTAAACAATATCACTCCATTCCTCCCCCCAGTGCCTGATAATCCCTGTTCTACTATCTGTCTCTGAATTTCCGTACTCTATGAACTTTGTGGGTGTGGACTCATGCATTTGTCCTTTGCACCCGGAGCCATCAGGTTTCATCCCTGCAGAGGTGTGTATCCCAGCCCCCTTTCCTTCTGTGCCTGCTGTGTGGTTAAGCCGTGTTTTGTTTCACCAATCATCTAGTGATGTGGAGGCATTCCCTTCTTTAACTCCATTCCTTCAGATTGATGGTCTGTGTGCAGATACTAACTGGGAGTCTGCTTTCCATGATTACAAATGGGAAGAATGTTAACACGGTGTGTGTGTCCGCTCAAATCCCTCAGCTGGCTTCTTGAAATGTAACTAAAACCCAGAAAAAGACCTGTAAGTACCAGCTTCTTGGGTTTTGTTGTTGTTGTTGTTTGTTTGTTTGTTTGTTTTTTATCTTTGTGTGTATGTGTGTCCACATGTATACTATTGTACCCATGTGAAAGTCAGAAGACAACTTGCAGGAATCAGTTCTCTCCTTCTACCATATGGATTCTGGGAATTGAACCTAGGTTTTCAGGCGCCTTTACTCACTGGCCCCAACACACAAGTCTTACATTAGGATATGAAGTGTGTAACACATGACTTTCTGGGTACCAATCAGTGAATATGGTTGGCAGGAGTAAGACCTTAGAATTGGCCACACTCCAGGCTCACATTCACTTGTCCACAAGTGATCCTTGTTATTATCTTGAGTCAGAATCTCACATAGCCCAGGCTTGGCTGTAGCTGCTTGCTATGTAGCTGAAGATGATTTTGAACTTCTGATCCTTTTGCCTCCACCCCTGGCTTGCTGGGATCACATGTGTGTGCCCCCACACCTAGTTTAAACAGTAATTGAAGGGCTTCACGTGTGCCAACCACACTCTACCAACCAAGCTGCATCTCGAGCCCCACAGTGTTCCACACCTTACCAAATCTATTGGAAATATAGCTTGTGATTCTTTCTGCATACTGTTGTACTTAGAATACCAAGCTCTTAGTACACACCTTTAATCCCAAACAATGAAGGTAAAGTTAGTTTGTAGAAGGTAGCAGCTATGTTTGAAAATGATGTATAATTACAGGGCAGATAAAATGACTAATCAGAGAAAGATTTAAAAGGATAAGTCACAGATAGGATATGCCCAACTCTCATGAGAACAGACAGGAAAGAGAAGTTACTTAAGAGCAGTGAGTCAGAATGGAAGGCAGGCATTGCAGTGAGTGCAGTTCAGTTAAATTCAGGTAATGATGCAGTTTAGGCAGTTGAGTTTAGGCAATGCAGTGCAATGCAGTTCAGTTGAGTGCACAGTCAGTGCAGTGGAGTTGAGTTCAGTTGAGTCAGTTCCGTTTGGTGCAGTGAAGTGCAGTTCAGTTCATGGAGAGCACAGAGAGACAGGTTTACTGGGACAGTTTTATAGTGACAGGTTGCAGAGAGAACAAGCTAGACACAGGTGGAGAGAGAATGAACCAGAGAACAGGGAAGAGCCAGAAGATTAGAACAGATTGGCGAAGTTAGTAAAAGGCCAAGCAGAGCAATTCAGTGAGAAGTCAAGAGAAGCCAGTTCGAATCATTCAGATTGGAAAGGCATTTTGAGCCAGAACAGCTGACTTGAAACCAGACAACTAGGGCTCAGAGAGTACTGGAAATCATGAGCTTATTTAGCAGTAAGCCTCTGGGATGACAATAAGATCTGGTGAGTAAAAGTTACTCTTATTATGTAGGGTTAACTGAGAGAGAGAGAGAGAGAGAGAGAGAGAGAGAGAGAGAGAGAGAGAGAGAGAGAGA
>NC_034590.1:156224922-156230629 GCF_900095145.1 Mus pahari | reverse complement strand
AGTGCTGGGATTAAAGGCATGCATCACCATGCTCAGCTTCAATTAGATATTCTAAACACAGTGGTGTAAGAAGAATCCCCAGCTACCTTGCTGATAGATTTGGTAGTGTGTCAGGAACCATGTGGGACTAGAGATCCACCTCAGTTGGTACAGTGCTTGTCTAGCATGCAAGAAGTCCCAGGACAGTCTACTGCTTAAACTGGGTGCTGGAGGTACAGGCAAAATGATCAGAAGTTCAAAATCATCCTCCCATAAGGAGAGTGATGTTTGGCTGAAGCTAGAATGGTTCCTCAACTTAAAAACACTACAGGAATTATTATTACCACATCCTATGATTGATGAGGATAACAGATGAATAAGTATTGATGGTGGGTAAAAAGTCTGAGGTTTCCTTTTTTGTGTCTGTTTTTCTTTTAACAGGGCAGAAATATGTCTGCTTCAGTACTGTTCCACCCTCTATGCCCCTTTTCTGTGAATGTTCACACTATTCCTCCTAACTAAACTGAATATAAACCCAATGTTTTCTGGACTCAGGGTTGCTTGCCAGCATTCACGAACTTGAAAATAAAAGACTCTTTTGCGAGTTGCAGTGGACTTTGCAATTCTTGGGTTCATCTGGGTTTCCCATGAACCCAGGGAACAACAAAAACACATTAATCCTGAGTCAGTTCTGTGGCATTGCCTGGAGCATACTGACTCCCAGACTGCCTCAGTAGGGCAACAGTCCTGAAATAGGAAAGGTTCCCATGTTTTGCTGTGTTCAGAGCTGAGAACCCCTCTCTTAAAATTTAATTTATTTTTAGCCAGGCATGGTGGCGCATGCCTTAATTCCAGCACTGGGGAGGCAGAAGCAGGAGGATCTCTGAGTTCGAGGCCAGCCTGGTCTACAGAGTGAGTTCCAGGACAGCCAGGGCTATACAGAGAAACCCTGTCTCAAAAAAAACAACAAAGATATTTATTTTTATTTTATGTGTATAAGTATTTTGTCTGCACATATGTCTGTGTATTGTGTGTATCCTGGTTGCTCTGGGAGGCCAGACTAAGGTATCAGATAACCTGGAACTGGAGTAACAGTTATGGGCAACCATATGGGTGATGGGAATGAAGCCCAGGTCCTCTGGAAGAGCAGCATGTACTCTCTTGTCTCTTGGACTGCCTTTCTAGCTCCTGAAACCCCTTCATAAGAGCAAGCCCAAGGGAGGGCAACTCCCAGTGGTGAGGAATCTAAACATCCTCTTATGATGGGAGTGATTATAAAATTTATAACCTTAGATCAGGACACTTTTGAGAGGGAAAACCATGTTATTAATAATTAGAATGTACAGACATTCTACTTTGATATCTCACTGGGGAAACTGGGACTTTTAGACTGGAGAAAAAATACTTCAAACAAGAAAACCAAATAAATAATAACCCAAGGAGGGGTCAAGAGATGGCTCAGTAGTTAAGAGCATTTATTACTCTAGCTGAGGACCTGAGTGTGGTTCTCAGCACCAACCTGGTGACTCCCAACTGCCTGTATGTAACTCCAGTTTCAGAGGTTCAACACTCTCTTCGAGCCTCAAAAGGTACTGCATACCACTCTTGTACTTACATGAAGGCAAAACACTCATAAAATAAAAAAATAAGTAAACAAATCTTTAAAAAAATAACCCCAAGAATTTTGTCATGTGCAATGAAGAACACATGTTTGTGGTGTATTATTAATTAAGTGTTCTTTAAAGGGTTGACTGCCAAAGGCCATCAGGAATAAGGCAGAAGCAAGGGTGGAAAGGATGTTAAGAGTTAGAGGATTGGAGTTGAGAATTGTGTCTTCTGGAGGTAACTCTTACCTCCTGAACTTCAGCAGATGTGATTATCAGCAGATGTGATTATCAGCAGATGTGATTGATTATCAGCAGATGTGATTATCAGCAGATGACCCACAAAAGATGGAGCCTGTTAAGATTTCAACATGGAACAGGGAGGGTATGCAGAGTACAATATCTTCTATTAGCTCCCTAACAGCAACCTTTCTTAGATTGTCTAGATAAATCTTTTGATATGTTCTTCCTTGTTTTCATAGATTATGCTTATATGAACATTTTTATACTTTATTTTTAGATACATGTTCACCAATTATGGAAGGTCAGGATGAGAGTCTCTTATATCACCATCTATGTTCGTTTTATGTTTGTAGTCTTCTAGAACCTCAGTGTTTCATCTTTATATAAATTAAATCTATTTCAACAGTTGTTCAACGCCATGTTATCGCATTTAATTTCTTCTTTCCCTTCTTTAGTTTTTTTCATTCCTTCCTACTTTTCCCTTTTTCTTTTCGGTCTTACTCTATAACACAGGGTCTCCTCTAACTTGCAATCCTCCTACCTCAGCCTCCCAAATGCTAGGATTATAGATGTGTGCCACCATGTCTGTCTTGTCACATTTAGCTGCCCGTGCTTGATTCCCTGAGAACTGATAATTACTTTATGTTTTTGCTGTTATTAAAATTTCCACCTACTAATTTCTAATTCATCTCTAACAGAAATGGGATTTCTTTTGCTTTTGTTGAATACATATTGTATTTGATCTGTATGTATCTCTGGTACTATAATTTTATTATTAAGGTGAGATGGGCTTGCTTTGTTTTGCTGTATTGTCCAGATTGGTGTAGAACTTGCTACATACTCCAAGCTGGCCTTTAACTGTCAATCCTTCCAGGTGTGTATTTTTGGGACCTAAATATTTCCATGAAGGGCTGTCAATTGCACAAATGGCCATTTTGAGTGTGTTAGAAAAAAGTACTTGCCAGGAACAGATGAATTTTAAAGAGGTGCTTCCTAAGATGACACATTTTAAAAATTAAGGATAAAAATAATAAGAAATCCCTTTCTCTACAATTTGATGCAATCTTGGATCAGGATCTTGGCACAGCAAGTAGATTGAAAAAAAGGGATTTGGGTTCTCTTTTATGGACCAGACATTTTAGGGTATAATAAATGTATCTGGTAGCTTGTTCTTGTTCCTATTTGGTGCAATCATGTTGCACAGTTGTTGCTGTGAAATTTTCTTTTTTTTACATAGTTTTCAGGATTTTGCTCATCTCTCTCCTATTTAGATCATTTGTTTACTGGATCTCAAGTAGTTTTCTTTCTTGGATAATACAGACTTATTTTTTTTTCTTTTGCAACAAAGTTTCTTTATGTAATCTAAGCCAAGGTGAACTTTCTATCTGCCTGCTGTAGCCTTCTGGGTTCTGAGATTACAGGTGTTCACTACTATGCCTGAAAACCCATTCATTGTCAGTGATGGACTGTCTCTAGTAATTTTTCAAGATAACATTCATGAGAGCTAACTTTGGGGATACTTTCGGTATATGTTAGTGACATTGTGTTAGTTTTACTGTTCATTGATATTTTGGCTGGATATAAAATTTTAAATTTGAACTGTCTCCCAAGAAGCTTTCACTTGATATTTACCAAAGGCCAAGGAAACATCCTAGGATCTTTGAAGGCATTATTTCATTATTATACCTTTTGTTGTTGCTACTGAGAAGCCTTAAGCCTTTCTTATTCCAAATGTCATATAGAAGTCTCCCCATCCCCCATTTCTGAGACAAGGTTTCTCTGTATAGCTCTGGTTGTTCTGGAACTCCATCTGTAGACTAGGCTGGCCTCAAACTCAAAGAACCACCTGCCACTGCCTCCAGAGTTCTGGGATTAAAGGGATGTATCACCACACCCAGCTTATTATTTTTTTCCCTCTTATTCTGTAAGCTTCTATTTCTTCTTTGATGTTCTGTAATTTCATTCTAAAGTACTTTTAGTGCGAGAATTTGTAAATCTGTTGTACTTGCTTTCATTTGCCCTTTCTGTTTTCTTTTAAAGATTTATTTATCTATTTTACGTATATGAACATGATGTCCTTGACACACCAATTACAGATGGTTGTAAACCACCATGTGATTGCTGGGAATTGAACTCATGACTTTTGGAAAAGTAGCCAGGGCTCTTAACTGCTGAATCATCTCTCCTGCCCTGACCATTTCAATTTAAAAATACATTCACTTCTAAGAATCTTTGGAATTATTTTATCTTCTCACTTCTATTTCTTTTTGTTCTTTTTCTGACACTCTTCTTGTTAAATGTTCAAATACTCTAGTTTAATTTGTGTGTGTGTGTACATATATTAATAAGGGGAGCATTTACGTGTGTATGTATGGAGACAGAGGACAACTTCATGCTTTGTTCCTTAGGCAATGTCCTTTTTCTTTGTTGTTGTTTTAGACAAGGACTTCCTGGTCTGGAACTTATAAGTAGGTTAGGCTGCACAACTTGTAAGCTTCTGTTTTTCCAGTAATGGGATTATAAGTGTGCCCCACAATACTTAAACTCTTTTTACATGAGTTCAACTGAGATCAAACCCATGTTATTGTGAGGCAAAGGCTGTTTAACTGATTGCCTCCCCATCTACAGTTAAATTCTTTTCTTTTTCCCACTTTCATCTCTCACTTGTTCTCCTTTTTAGAAATGATTTCTTGAATTCTACTTTGAAAAATTCCTACTATTTAAGTTTTGATGTAGAACACATATACAATGTACATATATTGATTTCATGGAATTTAAATGTTACCATTAGTTTCTGAATATATCTTCTGAATAAATAAGTATTATTTATTTATTTAATGCACATGAGCATTTTGTTCCCATGTGTGTCTGCATACTGTGTGCGTGTCTGGTGCCCTTGGAGGTGGAAATAGGATTTCTCCAGGACTGGAATTACAGATGGTTGTGAGCCACCATGTGGTTGCTGGGAATTGAGCCCAAGTCCATTGGAAGAGCAATTAGTTTTCCTAACCACTGAGCAATCTCTCCAGACCCTCTCTGAATAAATATTAAATCTATCAAAAATCAAAACTATGCCCTGTATTTGTTTCATGGTTGTAAGTTTCTTTTACCTGATGATACATAATTTTTTAAAATCTTCTTCCTTTCCTGAATTGTCTTTATCCTTTCAAACTTTTTTCTTTTTGCAGTATTTAATTTTGGACTTAATCATTTATGCTAGAAATTTCTTTTAAATCATTGGTTATCTATCTTAGTTAGGGTTTTTCTGCTGTGAACAGACACCATGACCAATGCAAGTCTTATAAAGGACAACATTTAATTGGGGCTGTCTTACAGATTCAGAGGTTCACTCCATTATCATCAAGGTGGAAACATGGCAGTATCCAGGCAGGCATGGTGCAGGCAGAGCTAAGAGTTCTACATTTTCATATGAAGGTAGCTAGTGGAAGACTGACTCTTGTAGTCAGTTAGGAGAAGGGTATGAAAGCCCACACCCACAATGACACACCTACTCCAACAAGGCCACACCTCCTAATAGTGTCACTTCTTGGCCCAAGCATATACAAACCATCACAGTGTCCTTTTCTGACTATCAACATACAGAAGTAAGGCACACAAAGATTGCTTTGAGATTGTTGTTTGTCTATGAGACTTACTGTTGCTATATATAATTGGTGAGAGATCAGATGAAGACCCAAATGTGTAGGAGCCATCATATTCGGTATCTAGGGATCTTTTCTCTTGCACTGCCTCTTCAGTGTCTCTAGCTCTCTGAGGGCTGATCAACTGATGCAGCTCTCAACTTTCTGAAAGTCAATGTTGTAAAGTTGTCTACTCCCAATTTCTCTTTCCTTCCTTCCTTCCTTCCTTCCTTCCTTCCT
>NC_034590.1:156216694-156224841 GCF_900095145.1 Mus pahari | reverse complement strand
CTCCCTCCCTCCCCCCTTCTTACCTCCCTCCCTTCCTCTCTTTTTGACCTAGGACATTAGGCATCCTAGATAAAGGCTCCATCACTGAACTCCAGCCTGGCTACCCCAAATTTAAACAGCCAATTTCAGTATAGCCTTAGTTTAAACCATTGTTTTTGAAAACTTCAAGTATATATAAAAGTGAGTGAATGGTACAGTGATTCCAGAACCAATAACTATCAACTTATAACCTATTTGATTATTTTTTTTTCTTTTTGGCTTTGAGACAGATCTTGTGAATCCCAGGCTAGCCCTGAATTCACTGTGTAGCCAAGTATGAGTTTGAACTCCTGACCTTCCTACCTCCATCTCTTAAGGTCTTGGATTGTGGGCATGAACAGCCACACCTGGCTACTCTGACCAGCTCCTTTCCATACATTCATTCAATCAGATCTATTCTCTCATTATACTAGAGTCCAGATACTGTATCATTTAATCTTTAAATATTTGTCTTATCTCTAAAATGAAAACATTTTAAGTAACATCACTAGCACACCTTATGTTTCATAGTGTCCAACTAAAGCAGTGCTTGTGTGTTTATTACTTCATAACGACAACCCTCAACTACTTACAGAATACAAACATAATTTCTGGTTTTCATAACTATGCTTTAATTTATCCATTTGCCTCATTTCTATTAATAGAACAGGTCAGGTTATATGTGCTGTTATCATCTGGAGTTTTTAAAATTGTATCCTTGGTTCCTTTTTCCATAGGATTTTCTGTAATTTGGTGGCTGCACCTGGAGGCTTGAATAGACTAAAGAAGGCTTGATTTTTCAGAAGAACTATTTATTTCTTGTGTTTCCAGAAGAAACTTGATCTTCTATAGTTTCTCTTTTACCAGAATTCCCAGCTATGAGTGGTAGCTGTTAGCCCCATCATTTCACTGGGAAGTACCAAGTGATGCTGGCCTAATTCTGTCTGTCTAATTTTCACCTGTTAAAACACCTTTGTAAAGAGCAACTTTTCACCTGCTGTTTACTGGAGACAGCATTGCTATAAGAGCAGTCAAGATTCTTGGTTCCTGCTTCCAAGCCAGGAGTTGCTTCTCTGGTGTCCTTCAAGGAAGATCAATGGAGTCTTTCTTTTAAGTATAATTATATACCCAAATTTAAATACTGCAGCTGTGTTCCAGTCAGTTGCAGTTAACATTCTTGGTGATGCTCACCCACCTCATCTTTGCCCAATGGGAGCCCTTAATTGGTGAGTAAGTCCTTCTGACGTGACCCTAGTGCTTCCTGAAAGTTTTTTTGCTTTCTGATAAGACAAGACTTCCAAAACCATCTTCTTCATATTTTGTTTTAGACCTGGAATCTTCCATTTCCCCTAAATAGCTCTGGCTCCTTCAAGTCGATGTGTCATTTAAAGACTACAACCTTGGAACTAGAGGTGTTTATTGCTGTTGGGTTGTTCGGCTTCTTGTTCTTCATGGTGGAGTCGAAGTTGAGAGATACCTTCTAAGACTGAAACTCGTCAAGAGTTACTACTGATCACCCACAATCAAGTCTAAGTCTGTGGATATTTTATTAATTCTCACTTACCATCTCTTTTTGTTGGTTTCTGTCTCCCACACCCAAAGCCTCCAAGAACATCAATATCATTACGTATTTGCTTTATCTGTGCATACCCCACCAGGGATGTATGTGGAGTCAATTATTGGATTTTAAATTACTTGAAATAGTTTCTCTCTACGTGATGATGACACCAACTCAATAGATAGTTAGGTTCATTTATTTCATTTTGCTTTGGAGTTTATTTATTTATTTATTTGCTGATTTTTATTGTGCCATCATGTAAAGTATTTCCATCCTCTTAAATTCAGATCTATAAAATAAGCTGCACTCAGTGATCTCTCTCTTCTACTCTGTCCTCTCTCCTCCTTGTATCTTCACTTCTCTAATAATGATTAAAAAATTTTTTTGTTCAGCTCTTCAGTTCATAAATTGTAAGCAAATAAGTATATTCATATTTCTCATTTTTACATAAATGGTTTCTATTATATATAACTTATCTACTTTAGTATTTGCTGTTTAATAACATTTACATATAAGGATATGTTATATATTATATTGTGGCTCAACCTGCCCCCAGATTTTACTCATGTTGATCAATCACACACTTCCTAGAGCAAACAATGTCAAAGAGGTGCTATTCCTTTCTTGCTAGGTAATTTGAGAAAGTAGGTTCATCTCTCTCTCTCAGTGTCTTTGTCCTCATCTGTAAAGTGGAAATAATAAGACTCTCGTTACAGGGGTATTTATCATTGCTGAGTCAGGAAGAGCACTTAGCACACTTGTCAGTACATGGTAGGTTCAGTAAATGTAAGTTTTCAATCGTGTTGTGATAAGATCTGGATTTTCTTTCTTATTCTTGTCAATTTGATGATTACAAGGATCTTACAAGTACTGAATCTGATTTTCCCTTTCTTTTATCTCCCAGCAGCTGAGTGAGCCCATCAAGGATGTTTAGATGCTTGTCCTCAGAGATGGACCTTCTGACTTAAGCCTTGCCTACATCCCAGCCAGCCAGCCCACAGTGCTGTGTCCTGCCTTTCAAAGCTACCATCACTTCTTCCTTCCTCTCCTTTTCTTTTTGGCTCAGCTCTTTCTGTCCCAGGGTGGAGAATCCTTCCAGCAACCACGTTTAGGCCTCTATTGTACCCAGGGGAAGCATGTTTCCAAAGTTATGAATGCTTTCTTCTTCTCCGATTCTGGGGCCTTGGTCTAACATATCCAATCCCTTCCTTTCACTGTTGTTGAGACTATCCTTACATGACATTAGTACTGTATCTTCCATCACGACATTGTATCCAGTACATCACCACTGAGCTACACAATTACACTGTCAGTTGTTAACTTGTAGCGCATTGGCCCATCATTTTCCTGGCTAATATTAGTAAGTTGTGACATGGTTATCTTGTTTCTAGAATGTATCATTACCACCCTGCATTTTCGCTTGCCCCTTTATGGTGAAATATCTTTGCTGTATTGTGGGATTATTGTGCTTTGATATTTTACTATTATTCAGTTGAAGAATTATAAGGGCCAACCATACTGAAATACAAATGTAGTGGGTAGAAGACTGGGGCAGAAGTATATATCTCCCAATGCCCAGAGTCGTTTTCCTGTAACTCTGTTTATGGGGTATCACATCCAGGCACACCCAACTCAGGCATGGGATTCTCAATATACAAAGTCATGCTCCTTTTTTCCAGTCCCAAATCAGACCCTCTTTTCACCTCTGTGGATATCAGGATCCAGGTTCATGGAACACGGCTTGGAGGTAATCATTTTTGCTCTGCCTCATTTCTTGATCTTCACATCTAATTGGTAACCAAGTCTAGATATGTTACTCTAGTGCATCTGCACTAAGACCTTCTTGGACCCCGATATTTGGTGTCAGTGCCCACAGGCCAACCTCAATCCTATTCTCTCTCTCTCTCTCTCTCTCTCTCTCTCTCTCTCTCTCTCTCTCTCCTTGCTCATTGTATTGATCACTTCTGTTCTGCTGTGTTCATAATACTCCACAGGAACAACTTAGGGGACAATAGAGTCACTTTAACTCACAGCTTCAGGGGAATTTAGTCCATCATGGGCAGGAAATTCTAACAGATCACCATGTGTCATGGTGGCAAAAACATATTGAGGGTCGTTCACATCATGGTATATCAGGAAGCAAAGAGCCAGAGCAGAGCAAGGAACTAAGGAGTCACCCTCTTGTTACTTTTGTCATCTACTTCTATTAGCTGAGTCCCACTTCTGAAATTTCTACAGCCCCCTGAAAACTCAGGAGCGTGCGCGCGCGCACCCACACACACCCACACCCACCCACCCACCCACCCACACCCACACACATCAGCCTAGGGGGTTCATTTCAGATGTTAATCACAGCACCCATGATGTGCTAGCCTCCTAGTGGTCTCTTGCCTCAACTTTCCCTTTAACCACTCTGTCCGGTAGCCAGAATGAACTTTTCAAATAACACTGCACATTTGATCGTTCCAAGAAGTAGGCAGAGGGAAGGTCAAGCACAGCCTGTGTACTTATCACCCTTTGTAAATTGCACTTCCTTTCTGTCACCCAGTTAGTATCCAAGTCCTGTGATCTCAACATCTGATGACTCTGTCATCAGCTTAGGAACATTTCAACTGTGTCCCCTGCCAACACATAGTTTCAGCTGGCATAGGCTCCGAGTAAAGCCTGTGCTACACAGACCCTGACTTTGATCTTCTAGGAAGCCTATCACTCCCCCCAACCTGACTACCCCCAAGCCATCCACCTCCAGTCCTGGCCTTTTTCTTGAGGCTATAACTTTCCCCCTAATCAATCGGAGCCTGTTCAACACAGCTCTTTGGATCAGTGTGTCATGGGATCACAAGTTGGCTGAAAAGTCTCTAAAATATTCTCACCTCTCTGTCCTTCTAGCTTGTCCTGGGCTACCAATAGACTCCTGATTCTGAGGAGCCAGGCTCTTAAGTCAGACTAGGGGTTGAGCCAAGGCAGGGCCAGACATTTATTCATCCAAGTGTCTTCTAGTATCTATTAAGTGCTAGGTTCTGAGAATAAACATATGGACTCCATTCTCATTCACATTTTGGTGAAAAAAACTAAACAAGAGGCCAGAGAGATTGCTCCACAGGAGAGCTTGCGTGTTCTTCCAGAGGATCCAAATTTTGTTCCCAGCAACCACATTAGGCACTCACATCCACCTCTAACTCCAGATCCAAGGGATCTGATGCTCTCTTCTGGCCTCTCTGGGCACCTACACAGACAAGGCACACAGTCATATAGACATACATACATACACACAAAAGAAAGAACAGATGCACAGTTACTAGGGTGACCAGTGAGCGAATGAACGAATCATGGAAGATTGAGGAGCTATAAAAGTACACCAAGGAGTTAGAAAAGGCTGCCTGCCCACAAGACATTTAATCAGAATTTGGGAAAATAGCTAGGAGTTAGTTAACTGAATGGTGGCGCTTGGTGGTGGTGGTGAGGTCCAGGGGCTGAAAGGAGTATTTCATGCTAAGAGAACAGAGATTACCAATGCCAGCAAGGAAGGTCACTAGGGGTGGAGGCAGAGAGGCTGGGGAAGCTAGAGATGTGGTTGGCTGGTGAAGGAGACGATTGCACATGGTTGTAAGTTGTTTAAGGGTTAGGAAGAGGTGTGCAGGCTCATGGTAGTCTTCCAAAGAGCACTGATGTGTGTGTGTGTGTGTGTGTGTGTGTGTGTGTGTGTGTGTGTGATAGAAGGGCACGGCAGGATGTTACTTTTGGATGACTACAGTCATTCTAAGTCTGGATTCAAGGCAGAGGCCATGATGGCTCAGCCTTGAGTAGAACAAGAGAGCTAGAAGGAAGTGAACTAGATTTGTTAGAGTTGCAGGTCACTGGATGCCTACGATCTGGCTTCTGATTGGATAAGAGGGATGAGGGAGAGGAAGGAGTCAAGATGACTGGCAGAATGCTGACTTGTGCAGATGAATGGATAGTGGTACCATTCCCTCGGATTAGGATCAATGAATGGGACAATTGTGCTTTGGGTTACACATAGTCACCTAAGATGGCTGAGGATAATGATTGAAGTATAAGGGGCTATGGTGTCTAACTCAGTTAAGTGGTTGAGAAGGTCTTTCTGGTTGGGCCAGCTGGTGGCAAGGCCATGACTAAATGTGACTGGGCCTTGAGTGAGATAGGAGGGACCTGCAAGCTGGAGAATCAGGAAATCTGGAGTCTTGGAAGTGGACCCAGGGTGGCCCAAGGCCTGGGTGACTCCAGCCTTCATTGGTGACAGACGGCTGGGCTAGGCCGGGCTGCCCTCTCCTCCTTTGATAATTAATCCCGCGCGGGGGCCGCGGGCGATGACAGGGCTGTCTAGCGTGCACTTAAGCATTAAATGACCAATTTCTGTCAGACTAACTTCCCCGGCCTCCCTATCCCCTCCCCTGCCGCCCACCCCCTGCCTGCACCCCCTCCCTCCGCTCTTTGCACTCTGAGTTTTTCAGCAACTGATGGCTCCTGGTTCATTTCTGTGGAATTAATTGGTCCCTGAATGAATTCTGTTGACAGGGCAATTTATCATGTGTTTGGGCTGACAGTGCTGGTGTCGGGGGTTAGGGGGTGGGGAGATAGACTGGGAAGGGGACTGAGTTGGGGGAGGAGGTTCTGGGTTCCGGTAAATATTGGCTATACATAAGGGCCCAAGAGGCACAAGTCTAAGGACTTGGGGTACCTTAGAGCACCCCAATCATGGCTCCATCCTTTGCTACACATCTTGGTCCCACAAGCTTGAAAGAAGGCCCCAAACTGGAGAGGAACCCTCAAACTTTGGCTTCACTTCAACCCTTCCATCACTTAAAGTTAGGATGTTTTCATTGAGAGAACTTGGTATTGCCCTACACTAACCCTAATGTCTCTTGACGACAGAGAGAGAGAGAGACAGAGAGAGAGAGAGAGAGAGAGAGAGAGAGAGAGAGAGAGAGAGAGAGAGAGAGAGAGAGAGAGAGAAACATTCTCATGAAGTAGCCAAGGGCTGATTAGTCTCAGGGTTAGCAGGCTAGTCCCCAGGGAGTTGGGCGCTCAGCCGGCCTGGCTAACAGGGACCGCAGGGACTAGCTAATTAGGGTATTGTGGGCAGGCAGGCAATGGGGAGAGGGTGGAAATTCATTTGGCCCCAAATAGCTGCTTCCTTTGTCCTCCTCCCTAGAGACCCTACCTTGTACCCTTAAAGGTCCCCACAGGCTACTGTCATTTGCCTTAATACTTATGTTCTTGATCCCAGAGACCTCTGCCCAGACACAGGAAGAAGGAAAAATGAAAATTTCCTTCTAGGAAGGAAAAACGAATGGGAAAATGGGAACGGGCAATTCAGTCCCCTTCTGTCCTTTAAAGCACACCCCTTTGCCTGCCCAACCTACACGAAGCCACCAGAACATACCAATACTTCTCCTGGCCACAGAAATTGCTAGAACACCTGCAACTAAAACAGAAAAGTTGGAGAAAGACCTAGAAGTTGTCAGCTTCCATTAGGAGTCAGCGGGATATAGAGCGGGAAGAACTTGTTAACACTGACCTTGTGGGTCAACTTCCGAGTCTCTTCTGCCCTTGACTCTTGACTCGGGAGAACCTGTGCACTTATGCATGGTTTCTGCTCTGCTTCTAGGTCAACATGTATGGACGGGAAATCCTGTGTAAAATTCTTCTACACATGAGAGCAGAGGCCATGTCCAGGCCCTTGGCAATGGACAGTCACAGTGACCAGAGAGGTCCAAGATGATGCTGGTGTTCAGTTCATTAGGGAGGTCACATAAAGGATGGGGGCATGGTGGTAGGGTGGGGGCAGGGCATGGGAAGGGAATGAAATCATGGAAGCCTAGATGTTGTGTCATAAAGGATGGTACCACAGTGAGCCATAGATCTGCCACCAGACTCATGGTTCTTCTGTCCTTGCAGACTTCCTTGCCAAGCTCTAAAAGAGAATTCCCATAATCCTCTGGCTCCCTCAAGGCTAGGTCCAGCTTTTTTCTCCTCATCCAAGAGACAATCCTGTATCTCCTAATATTCTATCTCAACTCTCCCTCCTCCTTTCCCCTTACTGTGCCTCCTTTCCTCCCCAGCAGTACTCTGTAGGCCCCACCTACTGCCTGGCTATATGCCTCACCTTGTTCCTTCAAGCTTCTTTCTGCTCAGCCCGCCTACCCAGGTCTGCAAGTTTGTCTACGTAGTCTTCAGCTAGAACAGAGTCCGACTCCTGAGCTCACTGACCACACCACCTGGTCACCCGTTCTACCTTTCAACTTTCCTAAGGATCCTCAAGCTCCTTACCCTACACCAGTGCTTCTCAACTTGTGGTGGTTGGCCCCTTTGGGGAGTCAAAAGACCCTGTCACAGGGTTGTCTAAGACCACCAGAAAATACATACATTTACATTATGATTCATAACAGTAGCAAAAATGCAATTATGAAGTAGCAAAGATGTTATTTTGCTATCATATGTATACATATATGTATATGTACACATATATGCATACATGAATATGTCTTGCTTTCTCTTTCATATAATGTGTCCTCTGTTTGTTTGTTGTTGTTTTTTTGTTTTTTGTTTT
>NC_034590.1:156213945-156215624 GCF_900095145.1 Mus pahari | reverse complement strand
CTCTCTTCTCTCTCTCTCTCTCTCTCTCTCTCTCTCTCTCTCTCTCTCTCTCTCTCTCTCTCTTCCTTCCTTTTCCTCCTCTTCCTCCTCCTCTTCTACTTCTTTTTCTTCCTATCTTTTCCTTCAAGAGAGGATCTGTATGTCCTGGAACTCACTATGTAGACCAGGCTGGCTTTGAACTCACAGAGATCTGCCTGCCTCTACCTCCTCAGCACTGGGATTAATGGTGCTATCTTCTGGAACCTTCTTTAAGCAAGTCAGCTACTCCCTCCTTGGTCATTCTCTTCCTTCCCTCACCTATTTCTAGCTTGAGGCGTATGCCCTGTAGCCAGAGACATGACGTCTTCATTATCAGATGGGAATCTCAGGGTCCTTTGTGTGCTCAGGAGCTGATGTGGCACTCTGGCAATACCACAAGAGCCACACAGGTCCGCACCTGGCCAGCCGTCCATGGAAGGAGTGGTACACCCCAGTGGCTCCCACGGGAACTATGATTGGTGCTTTGAGTTGGGTAGAACAGTTATTTGAGAAGTTTGGTGCTCATCAGTCTCAAACCACTGGGCTGTGGAAGGAGCAGCAGCCATCTTCTGGAACCTTCTTTTAACAACTCAGCTACTCTTGCTCTGGTCAGTCCTTCTCTTACCTGTTCCTCCAGCCTGCCCCTACCAAAAGCCTCTTGCTTACACATTATTTTCCCATGTCACCTCATTCTTGTTTTTCTGTTGTGTTTGTTGAACAGTCATTATGTGTCAAACACTGTCCTTGCCCATGTCATATAACAAACACAAAGCTGCCCTTATCCCTTTATGCTTGTATTCTATTTGCCCATGATAAGAGGTAGACAAACATAACAGCCTGCTGGTTGTGGTGCTGCACACCTTTAAACTCAGCCTCAGGAAGTAGAGGCGGGCAGATCTCTGTGAATTCCAGACCAACCCCATTTACATGAAGAATTTAAGACCACTTGAGGGCTACATGGTGAGACCTTGTCTCAAAAGCAAAGAAACCAAAATCTAACCTCCCAGGTCCTGCTGAAACAATCTGAGGAAGCATGGAAGCGGATAGAGAACGTGCGGTGTTGTATAATTTGTTTATTTATTTATGTCAATACAGCAGATTAAACCTTTGGTCTTATGTGTATTAGGCAAGTGCTCAACTACCGAGCTACATCTTCAGTCTCTGTGCACTGCTTTATTATTTAAGGTGGTTCTAACCTCCCTGATGGGTAACACTGGGGTAGGAAACATTAGGAAATGAGAGAGCCAATCATGGGCTTATCCAGGGGAAGAATTTTCCAGGCAATCAAGTGTGTCTTTGGCAGACAGGAGGTACACATTTGGTATGACTGTCACACAGCCCGGTGGCCAGCAGAGAGAACAGTGAGCTGAGAGGGCTGTAAGAGGAGGGGACCCTTCGGTGGTCATGAGGGTGGAGCATCGGTGAGCAGCCAGAGTGGAGAGCCTGGAGCTCAGTCAGGATTCACTCTGAGCGGGGCAAGAACCAGCTGAGGGGTTTGAGAGAGCAGAGTCCTGGCCTGAGAGGAGTTGGGAGGGTCTCTGGCTGCCCCTGGGAGGTGAACATGGAAGCAGGAAGACCAGCTAGGACTTCTTCCTTCCTTCCTTCCTTCCTTCCTTCCTTCCTTCCTTCCTTCCTTCCTTCCTTCCTTCCTTCCTTCCTTC